>NC_079211.1:120233044-120533044 GCF_029633865.1 Lampris incognitus
AATAAAAGTGTGACAGCAGTTGTGGTAACTTTGCTAATTTCATATGCATGTCAAACTAAAACACACTTTTGCTCAGTACTGTGCAGTCACCAGGCCGAGACGTGTCCCGTCCTACCTGCCACGCTGAAGGGGATGCACCATTGGTGGTCCGAGACTGCACCACTTAGCTTTGTGATGTTGGGAGGATCTGGATTAAGAGGGGAAGGAAAAGGAGAGCAGGTGTTAGACAGATAAAGCAAGGATAAAAAAAAAACAGACTTGGAAACTGGAAGGAAAGATAGAGCTAGGGCACTGGACAAAAAACAATTTAGCGGCACACAAAAGTAATTCAGGCTATAAGAGAAGGAAAATGGTTGTGGTCTCTGTGGCTTTTTTATTGCATGATTTAAAATCTGTGATACTTGAGCAACATTTGGTGATATTTATCCGTATTGATTCCAGCTCCTTTTCGGTTACCCTGTCCCTGCTGTTACATTACTGCAAAGTCTTGTCTGTACGCCGTGACCTTTGAGTTTAGGCTAAAGATTTGGACTAAACTTACAGAGTATATCCAGCAGCAGCGAGGACTCCTTCTCCCCCACGATGTTCTCAGCCGTGCAGGTGATCTTGCTGTTGTGGTCCAGCGATGAGACATGGGACAGATGCAGCAACGACATCTGGCCTGACGCCTGGATCTGAATGAATGAGGACACATCCGTTTATGTGTATCTCAGCAGGAGATTATCAGTAGGATTCATCGCTTTTCATTGACAGCCACACAGGTTCAGATGTTGCAACACAACAAGCACAGGCTCTGTATGCATCTGAAATCTACTACTACTTTCGGCTGCTCCCATTAGGGATCGCCACAGCAGATCATCGGTTTCCATTTCTTCCTGTCCTCTGCATCCTCCTCTGTCAAAGCAGCCACCTGCATGTCCTCTCTCACACCATCCATGAACCTCCTCTTTGGCCTTCCTCTTTTCCTCTTCCTTGGCAGCTCCATATTCAGCATTCTTCTCCCAATATACCCAGCATCTCTCCTCCACACATGTCCAAACCATCTCAATCTTGCCTCTCTTGCTTTGACTCCAAACCGTCCAACCTGAGACGTCCCTCTAACGTACTCATTCTTAATCCTGTCCTTCTTCATTACTCCCAATGAAAATCTTAGCATCTTCAACTCTGCTACCTCCAGCTCTGCCTCCGGTCTTTTTGTCAGTGCCACTGTCTCCAAACCATATAACATAGCTGGTCTCACAACCATCTTGTAAACCTTCCCTTTAACTCTTGCTGGTACCCTTCTGTCGCATATCACTCCTGACACTCTTCTCCACCCACTCCACCCTGCCTGCACTCTCTTCTTCACCTCTCTTCTGCACTCCCCGTTACTTTGAACAGTTGACCACAAGCATTTAAACTCATATGCCTTCGTTACCTCTACTCCTTGCATCCTCGCCATTCCACTGTCCTCCCTCTCATTCATACATATGTATTCCATCTTGCTCCATATGCATCTGAAATGACTGGTTTTAAACTGAGATAGGCGGCAGTTTGTTTTTGTTGATCCGAAATTTGCTACAGTATATATGCTCACAGTTTAGCATACTTCATCATCATTATCATCATCATCATCATCATTATCATCATCATCATCATCACCACTGAACCGACTTAACACACTGCATTGAAAACGTTAATTTCCCAGTCACACAACACTCAATGATTGAACTTAGCCAGTGTATTCTTTAGTGTATCATAAGGAGTCTTGGTTGTTAGTGCTTGTGTAAAAAAGACTGCCACTAGACTGCTCATATGATGAATTTGCTCTTGAAATCTTTGCTATACCCGAATTTTTAAATAGACTGGGAAAGAAAAAAACTTGCTGAAAAATGTTTCAAATATGTGAAAGACGGTGAAAACAGTCATCTAAAGTCAGCTTATCTTGCCAATGATGCTGTTGGCTTTGGAGCAGTGTAAGTGCATGAGGCAAGATAAACCAAGGTGTCCTTGGTTAGTTCAAACATTTAAAACAGTTTCTGAGTACACTTGTGCTAAATAAACGTCTTTTAAGTCTGAATGATAATAATAATAATCATTTATAATGTTGAACATGCTATCTGATACCAATTTGATACCAACTCTAGACACATATAACAATATCTTGTATACGTTTTAATGTCCAAGAGGTTTTATGTGTCTGTATGAACAAAGTCAAAGTGTGTGTGTGTGTGTGTGTGTGTGTGTGTGTGTGTGTGTGTGTGTGTGTGTGTGTGTGTGTGTCTGTGTCTGTGTGTCTGTGTCTGTGTGTGTGTGTCTGTGTGTGAGGGAGATGGGGGGGGGGTGAAAGAAAACTAACCTCATAGTTGGTGACCAAGGGGTTCGTGTTCCAAATAAGTTCAGGCGAAGGGACTCCAGAGGTGTTACAGGTCAGCACTACATCCTCCCCCTCTTTCACCGTCATCCTGGATGGACTCAGCGTTACCATAGGAACCACTACACACAACCAAAATGTAGAGGAGAGAGAGAGAGAGTGTGTGTGTGTGTGCGTGTGTGTGTGTGTGTGTGAGAGAGAAAGAGAAAGAGAGAGAGACACAGACAGAGAGACAGAGACAGAAAGAGGCAAATAGGAGGGAGGAAGGCAGGATATAGAGGGAAGAAAAGAAACATAATTAGGATTCATGGCCCATTCCCATCAAGGTTAGTTGAAACACAAGGCACGTAATAACCTAAACACTAAGAGAGGGAGCGCAGGCACACAAACGCACCCACACCCACACACAGGAAAAAAAAAGACAAGGCTCTTTTTTAGTATCTCCTTCTAACTCTCTCTCTCTCTCTCTCTCTCTCTCTCTCTCTCTCTCTCTCTCTCTCTCTCTCTCTCTCTCTCTCTCTCTCTCTCTCTCTCTCTCTCTCTCTCTCTCTCTCTCTCTCTCTATTACTCTCACCCAATCAGGCAATCTGACAGAGAGACAGGTTCAAACACAGCGATGGTTACACTGATTACCACTGCATGTCTTCAGTAGCCTGAGTTTTAAATTGATTGGACACAGTCTAGAGCCTCTGTCCAACCAAAGACACTAGCAACTGTGTGTGTGTGTGCGTGCGTGCATGTGCGCACGTGTGTGTGTGTGTGTGTGTGTGTGTGTGTGTGTGTGTGTGTGTGGCTGACCAACAGGTGACCTAAGCATGACCAATCAGACTCAATCAGTCTTGCCACCCTTTTATCCCTGTCCAATAACATCTCTGGTGAGGAAGGCAAGAGAGAAGAAAGATGAAACGATGGATGGGAGTGAGATGATGGAGAGAGGACAGGGTAGAAGGAGAGAAGAGACACATAGAGGGGAAGAGAACTGGAACGAAAGGAAAGGAGAAGGTGAGCAGAGAGGAGAGGACAACAAGAGAACAGCAGAGAGGAAAATATAGGAGCGGACAGAAGAGCAACAACAGGCCGAGGAAGACAAAACGAGTAAAAGAAGAGAGGAGAGGAGACGGGTGTCAACAGCTTGGGCAGATAAAAATGGACAGATTCCTTATCAAACCCATTCTCCCTCTCCCCTTCTTCCTTCTCCTCCTTGGTCTGTCATCACAATGCTTATCACTCCAGCAAACCATTCAATCACAATGAGACCAAGTATAAACTAGTCATTTCAGCTGCGATATCAGGGCCACATATCTTAACAAGCTCCCTGCAAATCAGGTCTACTGCCACTACAGCTGTCTAAAGATCACATTACACACACACACACACACACACACACACACACACATGCCCTGATGCAACACACCTACATCGAGCCAACTGACTCTCACCAAACTGCTGTTGTGTGATAATCTATGTGGTTTTGTTGAGAATAAGGTCCTCATGATGTGAGCCCTGAGGAACATGAATTCATACATAAAGAAATAAACTGCATGTTGAATTATTCATGAGCCAAGCTATGATAGCTATACATACATGAGGCATGCATGATATATTACAGCTGTAAACCTGTTCCCCTGATGTGAAAGGCATCCTTCACGGAGTGTACCTGTGTTCAGTATCAAATTATCGGTTGATGTAAATAGAGTCAACTAATTTATAGAATTAATTGAGCACAAAAACAGTTGACTGGCCTTTCTGACACACTTGGAATATACAAGAAAGTTTTACAAGGTGGCAATAGGCCCAGAGGCTAAGCTTCAGCGCCCCTGCAGCCAACAGCAAATAGCAAACAAACCACCAAACAACCAGGAAAATCATCAAAATTGTGTGAGACAAAGAGGTCATGTTGGATTTATTGTCTAAAAATGCTTACAAGACTAAAGATATGCTATGAGAATGATACCATCACACAGCCAATCATCTTAAGAAGGTTAATCCAGCAAAACTATTTGGTTTAATGCACAGTATCATATTTCCCTGGCATTGTACTCATGAGAACACCACTGCCAAATAAAAACTGAAGAATAGCATGCTGTACAATAAAAATTACAGGTATTACTTTCAATTCTATTTCTTTCTCGATTCCTCAAATTTCTTGTCACATTGACGGGAAAAAAATTAGAGTGTATATAACAATAGTGTGACAAAAACACAAACTGTGTGTTTTTCTCAGGCAAAAAACCATTATATGCCTGAGCAGCATGGACAGGACCTTTCTGCCTGGAAAGATGAAGCTTTGGTTTTTGCAGTCTGGGCTTCTTTCCAGGCCACTAACCTTCTGTGAGGTCCACAGCACCAAGGTCGAAAAACTGAAGAAGGCAATAGGTCCTGTGTCAAGAAATAGTACTAGTACTCCTGCTCTGTTTAAATAACATTGATCCTGTACAGATGTGAGCATCTGGAGCTGCCTGTCTCTAGTCTAACTGAAGAGTACAAATGTGCCAAAGAGAGGAGGCTGGAAATGGCACATTCAGGAGCCCTTGACAAGGTGAATTGTGTCACTATTCCCAAGCTGTCAACAGGGAAAAAATGGTCCCCATCCGAGGCATTGCAGGAGGCGAAGTCAAGCCTTCAAGCAAAGAGATATTGTTGAACTGCTGCAGTGAGGACAAGGAGGCACAGGCAGACACTTAAGACCCAAAGCAACAGCAGAGAAGAGGAGAAAACTGGTGGTGTAAGGGATGCATAGGCAGGAAGGATGTGCAAGGGCTGTGACCCAACCAAAGCAGAGGCAATGGACTAAATGGAAATCCTTTAAAAAAAACACACTCAGCTGGAAAGGTCTTTGTAAGGGGAGGGAGGCAGCGTTAGCTTCATCATCAGAACCATCTGCAATGGTGATTCACAAAACCTTTCATAAGAAAAAAAACAAAGTAGTTTTTAAGATGTTTCTTAATTGCAATTCCCGATCCCTTGAAGTTATTCTTTAGAGAAAAGTTAAAAAGACTGGGAAAAGTCTCCCGAGATTTTTAAGGAATGCAACTGTGGTAGTGGGATGTGGTTTAGCATCAGCTGCAGAGAGAGGGGGCGTGGGTTGCGAGAGTCGATGCACGATAGCGAGCCTCAGGTGTGCCAACTAGCAAACTGCTCTTTATATTCCGCAGTGAGGGTGGGTCCTGGACTGACACACTGACACTGAAAAACATGGCGAAATGCAGGACGGAGAGAAAGATGTCTCTGGAGAACCAGACAGAGATGAGGGAGAGAAAGGAGTCTTCAAATGCCACTGAGTACCGGCCAGTGCAGAGCGCACAATAGATATTTTACACTGTAATGGTATAAGAGTAAATAGTTCATTAAAGCAAGCCTGTATTTCCACCAAAACTGTGTCGTCCTCCATCTTGAACCGTCATGGCAACAGCTTTGCCACAGTGGTGGTCTGTATGGGTGAGATGGAGCAACAGGAATCTCCGCTGGGGCGAGCCCTCCACTGTCTCGTCAAAATGCAGCAACAACAAACCCAAGTCTGGCAGGGGCTGGCTGCTCAGTAAGCAGAGAGCATGACTTTGCTGAGGGAGATGCTGCACTCCCCTTTGGCTGCCCACGGGGGTGATCTGGATGCTTTCCCATCTCCTCGGCCCAAGATCACCCTCCCAAAGTTACCATCCACCAACAACCCTGAAGCTTTTCTAAACATCTTCAAAAGCATGGTGTCGGTATGTGGGCGGCTGGAGGAGGAATGGGTCTACCTGTGTCCACCCAGGGAAACTACTATTCTATCCGGCGAGCTGTCCTGGACCAGGTGGAGCTCAGCCAGAGGGACATCAGGAAGCTTGCCCAGGAGATTGCAGGGGGACATGCCTTCATTCTAGCATGGTAGCTCTAGGACATGGTGAGATGATGGCTGCAACCAGGCCTGGATGACAGTGATGATGTCATTCAGTTAGTGGCACTGGAGCATTTCACTGCCTGCCAGCCCCCTGCAACTGCCAACTGGGTCCAGTGCCACCATCCATATGAGCTGGATAGGGCTGTAACCCTGGTGGAGGGCCACCTCACCCTTCCAGACTGGGGCTGGCACCGGTGGTCTGCTCAATCCTGGACATGCGAAGGAAACTAGCTGGGGACTCACACACAACCCCCGACAAACACACACTCACACATACCTCCACATCACAGTTCATAACCCCTACACAGCATCCCCGGTCTAACCCCTCCCACTTCCTTTCTCCACAGGGCCCAGCTTCAGCCTCAGCTCCACCAGACCCACAGGGAATACCTTGAGCATCAAGCCAGGAGTGCTGGCAGTGCAAAAAACCAGGCCACTGGGAGTGGGAGTTTCCGTTAATGGAGGTGGCCAGGTGGGCCAGGTTCTTGGCCCGCCAGCCCCCTTGCCCTGTCCGGAAGGGAGATACAGCGTGCCAGTACGTATTTAAGGGAGTATATATCAGGCTTTGGTCGACACAGGCAGATGCTGATCTAATCAAAGCCTGGTTCTGCCCGCGGCATTGGTAAAGGCATCGTGGGTGGAAATTCGGTGTGTGCAAGTATGTGGTGGTGGCCAATGACATAAAATATCAGGGGAGAAAAAAAAACAGAGTACAGGTTCGTGGTTAGTTCCCGCCTGTTGTGTTCTAGGCTTGAATTGGCTGGGGCTTAACGTGGTGAGGCAGACAGCGTGAGTGTGAGTGGTGAGTGGTTTTAAGTGGGGATGCGAGATCTTCTGAGTCAGGCAAGGGGGAGTCGACCATGGTTCTGGTCCGCCCAATGGAGGACTTCTCCATCGAGCAGACATGAAATGACACACTGTTTTTCGCCTATAACCATGTGATGACCATCGACGGTCAACAGGTGCACCTGGATGCCATGCTCACTCCACCATATTTTGCACTTAGAGACCGGTTCTATCAAGTGAGTCATGATACTCAAACTAGGCAAGAAGCCACTCAATTATTAGTATCGAAAGGCCGCCAGGAACTGATCTCCCTGGTGGCCCATCAAAACCCCATAGCCGGTCACCTTGGTTATGATAAAACACTTGACCTAATAATGGCTCGATTTTACTGGCTTGGCATTCATGGTGACATACGGTGGTGGTGTGTGTCTTGCCAGGAATGTCAATTGGTAAACCAGTCAGCCACCCCAAAAGCACCATTGCGCCCATTACACCCATTACCATTAATTGAGGTTCCATTTGAACATACTGGCATGGACCTTGTCGGGCATTAGATCGAAGCGAACGGTGGTCATACTGGATTACTCAATGCGTTATCCCAAAAAAGTACCATTGTTCAGCATTTTGGCTAAAAGTGTTGTGCAGGCACTGTTTCATGTAATCTCCTGCGTCGGAATCCCGAAAGAGATTCTGATGGAACAGGGCACATCATTTATGTCATGAACACTTCGCGACCTATACAAATTATCATGCAAAAAAATCGATTCACACGGCCATGTATCACCCCCAAACAGACAAGCTCATGGAGAGATTTAATAAAACACTCAAAACCATGATTCATAAGTTCATACACAAGGAGAGCTGTAATTGGGAAAAACGGTTGGGTCCTCTGGGATCTGTGGGATCCCAGAGGAGGTGCCCCAGACCTCTACAGGGGTTTCCCACTTTGAATTGCTGTTTGGCAGAACGCTGAAAGATGTGTTGGACCTGATTAAAGAAAGCAAGGAGAGTGGTCCAAGCACCAGTAAAAACGAAATGCATCCTGGCTCTGAGAGCAAAACTCCATACACTTGAATGGTTATCACGGGAGAATTTGCTTCAGGCCCAGGAATGTCAACAGCACCTGTATATCAGCAGAGCGTGACTGCATCAATTTGCACCGAGAGAGAAAGTCCTCTTATTACTTCCAACATCTAGTTCCAAATTACTCACCAAGTGGCTAGGGCCCTTTGAGGTAACACGGCAAGTGGAGGATGTCGACTATGAGGTTGTGTGTAATGACAGGGGCGATATAACACAGATGTACCACCTCAATCACCTAAAAGTATGGAGAGAGGTGGTCCTGGTTTCTCTGGTGATGGTAGTATCAGAGAGAGATGAGTTGGGGCCGGAGGTCTCAACATCGAACAATCTTGCCTCCCTCCATTGTGGAAATCATCTCTTGACCTGCCAGAAAGCCAAGGTTGCCGCATTGCAACAGGGCTTTGCTGATGTGTTCTCCCCCCTGCCAGGATGCACAAACCTCATACAGCACCACATAGTGATATCTCTAGGTGTGATGGTGCGCTCACGTCCATACCAGCTGCCTGAACACCAAAAAAAAGAAAAAAGAAAAAAAAAGTTCCGGCAGAAATCAAGGCCATGCTGTAAATGGGGTAATGAGGAGTCTAACAGTGACTGGTGTAGCCCCATCATCCTTGTGTGCAAGTCTGCTGGGTCTATATGGTTCTGTGTAGACTACCGCAAGGTGAATTCCCCTTGCATGTACCAAGATGAACCTCAGACCAGACCTAGTCTTGTGGTCTACCTCTCTAAAATCTGTATACATTGCAGAGCTAATAGCAACTTGTCAGGATGCAGAGAAGAGACCTATGAATAGAAGAGGCTAAAAAGCACCAAGCAGTCGATGCAGGACAACATGGCTAGAAAACACAAGGGCTCCCAGTGAAGTTGGCTGTGTAGGATTTGTCACCACATCCATCAATGACAGCCATCAGGTTTTTGTCAGATGCGGCTGAATGAAGCAACAATCGGCTCTGGATTAAAAGGATCGAGGGGTGCACTTTGGATACCAGGTGGCACATTTTTTTACCCCCCCCTTTTTCTCCCAATTGTACTTGTCCAATTACCCCACTATTCTGAGCTGTCCTGGTCGCTGTTCCACCCCTTCTGCTGATCCGGGGAGGGCTGCAGACTACCACATGCCTCCTCCGATACATGTGGAGTCACCAGCCGCTTCTTTTCACCTGACAGTGAGGAGTTTCGCCAGGGGGACGTAGCGCGTGGGAGGATCATGCTATTCCCTCCAGTTCCCCCCCCCCCCCGAACAGGCGCCCTGACGGATCAGAGGAGGTGCTAGTGTAGCAACCAGGACACATACCCACATCCGGCTTCCCACCCGCAGACACAGCCAATTGTGTCTGTAGGGACGCCCGACTAAGCCGGAGGTAACACGGGGATTTGAACCGGCATTCCTCGTGTTGGTAGGCAATGGAATAGACCGCTACACTACCCAGACACAGGTGGCACATTTTTAAGTCATCTGGAGGTGTCTAGAGATGTATATCAATGAAACATCTAGAAAGGTGTTGATGACAATGACATCTGTGTAGCATTTACCCGCCTGTCACTACCCCACACACAGGACAGCAAATACATTTCTATCAAATAAAAGGGATAGTAAATGGCTGAGCGTCATCCTGGTTTAAAGGGATTCACTCATTCTTTTGGTTTCCTCAGTGTTTCTTCTTGCAGTGTCAGAAAGAAATACAATCTAAACAGTTGGTGTCAGAGTCCATTTGAGAGGTAATCATTCTGTCATTGTTGTCAAGGCATACAGCTGTTGATCAGAACAGGGAGCTCCATGAAATATATCATGCTTTAGAGCAATCTTCTCATTTATTGTGTAGAGCTCTAGCCTCGCCACCAAACAGATATACGATAAGAGGCAGAGGCAGCAGCAGGGAAGAGAAAAAGGCCTAAGAAAACCTCTGATCAGACAAAACATACACAAGGGGATGTAACAATAGGAACTATTGTTAGGAACCATTGTTTAGTTCCTTGTTTACACAGGGGTCGTTTAGGTTGTTGCACCTGGAATAACGGACCGAGCATGATGCATAACCTTACGTGCCGAAGTTATTATTAAAGTTTATAGCCCCGTGGGGTTGAAACGAGTTGTAACGTCTCATTAGTAGAAGGAAACAACACACTTTAACATGGTGGCAGCGGCGGACGACTCGGTTTGAAGTTTGGTGCGGAAAAGTTTCTAGGAGTGGGAGAGTGGTTAGTGTTCCTAAGCAACGTTCAGTATATGTTAGCATTAGCTGCTAGCGTGAGACTGCCGTGTGACATGGATGGGCTAAAACCACCGCAAACGTTGTGTCTGGACTCAAGCAACCTTTCGAGGACATGGAAGGCCTGGAGGGACGAGTTTGCTCTGTATGTGGATTTAGCCATGGCTGACGCCGATGACAAACAGAGGGCGAAACTCTTCAGCTATCTTGTCGGGGAGAGCGGCAGGGAACTTATGGACACGTTACTGGGCGACACACCGAAGGATGCATGGACGTTAGATGACGTTATCGAGAGGTTTGATGATCACTGCGACCCCAGCGTTAACGAGACTGTGGAACGTTATCGTTTTTTTACAAAAAACCAGGGCACCAGTGAAAATATAGACCATTATGTCATGGAACTGAGAGTGTTGGCAAGAACATGCAACTTTGGGACAGTGAGAGACTCGCTCATTCGGGATCGGATTGTGTGTGGAGGTAACAACACAATCGTTAGAGAAAGACTGCTCCGAGAGAAAAACTTGACACTGGATACATGTTTGCAGCTGTGCAGAGCCGCTGAGCTCTCAAAGGACAATATGAAAACCATCTCGGGATCGATGGTGGAAGAGGTACATGCAGTGCAAGGAGCACAGTATCGGAAACAGACGAGCAACACTGTGGAGTGCAGATATTGTGGAAAAACGCATGAGAAAAGTAAACAAAAGTGCCCAGGGTTTGGGAAGAAGTGCACAAAGTGTGGAAGAGAGAACCACTTTGCAGCAAAATGCAGAGTAAAACCGGAACTAAGGAAAAAGAAATATGTGAGTAAAATAACAACTGAATCTGAGAGTGATGAATATGAAGATATTACCACCTGTGTAAAAGAAACTGAGAAAATGAAGAAAACTCAGCTTCTCTATGCTGGCATGCTTCTAGGCAAGGACATGATCAAATTCCAAATAGACTGTGGTGCCAGTTGCAATATCCCAATTAACCTGCTGAATCCAGATGCCAAATTAGAACACACGAAGAGTGTACTAGTAATGTACAATAAAACCAAATTAAAACCACTGGGAAAATGTAAAGTGAAAATAAGAAACCCGAGAAACAACAAGCTATATCGCTTAGAGTTCCAGGTGGTGAATGCAGCTGGTACAGTGCCTCTGCTGGGTAGGAGAGCCAGTGAGGCCATGAAATTGATAAAAGTGCAATATGAAAACATCATGACAATAGACAGTATTGTCACAACAGAAACAACAACAGGACAGTGGATAGAGGGGCCAATTAAAGATGAGTATGCTGATGTGTTCATTGGCGATGGCTGCCTCGAGGGAAAATACAAAATAGAGGTGGACAGCACAGTGAAACCAGTACAGCTGCCAAAGAGGCGGGTCCCAGTCGCCATGATGAAACCACTGAAGGACGAGCTACAGGACCTACAGCAAAGAGGGATCATAACACCTGTGGAATGCAGTACAGATTGGATCAGTGCAATGGTGGTGGTACAGAAACCAAGTGGGAAACCAAGAGTGTGTATCGATCCCAAGCCTTTGAACAAAGCTCTAAAGCGCAGTCACTTCCCACTGCCAACCATTGAGGACATTTTACCGGACTTGTCAAAGCAAAAGTGTTCACAGTGTGTGATGTCAAGAGTGGATTCTGGCATGTGCAGCTGGAGGAGGAGTCCAGCTATTTAACAACATTTGCCACTCCATTCGGACGTTACAGGTGGCTGAGGATGCCAATGGGGATAAGTCCGGCCCCAGAAATCTTTCAGAGAAAGCTCACACAAGCGCTGGACGGTGTACCGGGCTTGTACATTATAGCTGACGATGTACTGATCACAGGCCAAGGGGAAACACAGGAGGAAGCTGAGCGTGACCATGATGGAAAACTGAGACTGTTTCTTGAAAGATGCAGACAAAAGAACATCAAGCTGAACAAAGACAAATTCAAGCTGAGACAAAAGGAGACCACATACATTGGACACCGCCTGACGGCTGATGGACTCAGGGCGGATCCAGAGAAAGTGCTTGCCGTTGAGAAGATGCCGGCACCGACTGATGTGAAAGGAGTGCAAAGGCTGCTAGGTATGGTAAATTATCTAGCCAAGTTTTGTCCCCACCTCTCAGACCAGTGCATAGTGTTGAGAGATTTGACACACAAAAACAGGGAGTGGAACTGGACAGCACAGCATGAGGAGGCTTTCCTCAAATTGAAAGAGACTATAGCAAAGGTCCCAGTACTGAAATATTACAACCCAGATGAGGAACTCAGTGCAGTGTGACGCTTCAGACACAGGTTTAGGCGCAGCGCTCATGCAGATGGGTAAGCCAATAGCATTTGCAAGCAGAGCACTCACTCAAACAGAGCGTGGGTATGCACAAATAGAAAAGGAGTTCTTAGCAATGGTTTTTAGCATGGAAAGATTTCACCAGTACACATACGGCCGAAAAGTGACGGTGCAAAGTGATCACAAGCCGTTGGAAACAATAGTGAGAAAACCTCTACTAAGTGCACCCAAAAGGCTGCAGGGAATGATGCTGCACATACAAAAGTATGATCTAGATGTAGTATATGTGCCAGGTAGAGACATGCTGCTAGCAGACACTCTGAGCAGAGCTTATCTTCCTGAGAGTGCACCGGATGCAGAACTAGAGACTGTCAACATGGCACAACACTTACCTATCGCAGCAGACAGGCTACATGATATACGATCTGCCACGAAAGAGGATGAAACACTGCAGCTTCTCATCAAAATGATGCAGCAAGGATGGCCTGACGATAAGTCAAAAACACCAAGGGAAATCAAGCCCTACTTCTCATTCCAAGAGGAGTTAAGCCACCAAGATGGAATAGTGTTCAGGAGTGAGCGCGCTGTCATCCCTGATGCATTGAGGAAAGACATCACTTGCCGCCTACACGCATCACATCTGGGTGTGGAAGGATGCCTACGGAGGGCTAGGGAGTGTGTCTATTGGCAGGGCATGAACGACCAAATAAAATCATATATAGCAAAGTGTGACATCTGCAGATCAATGGACATTAAACAACAAAAAGAAACACTAATGTCACATGATGTGCCAAGCAGGCCGTGGGCAAAGGTGGGCACGGATCTGTTCATGTTTGAAAACAAAGACTACCTCATAATTGTTGATTTTTTTCTCAAATTTTTGGGAAATAGATTACCTGGCAGATACCAAGTCAACCACAGTGATACGGAAGCTGAAAGCTCATTTTGCCCGCCAAGGTATCCCAGATATTGTAATCTCGGACAATGGCCCACAGTATTCGTCACAAGAATTCCAGAAGTTCAGTCGACTGTGGGGATTTCAACATAAAACCTCATCACCAGGTTACCCGCAAAGCAACGGCAAAGCTGAGTCAGCTGTTAAGACAGCAAAAAGACTCTTGCTCAAAGCCAAGGCTGCTGGACGGGATCCTTATCTCGCCCTTCTGGACCACCGCAACACACCATCACAGGGTACTGATACCACACCAGCACAGCGGCTGCTCAGTCGCCGTACCAAAACACTACTGCCAACCAAGGCAAGCCTGTTACAGCCGAAAGTTGTGCAGGTGAAACAGGATTTACAAAATAACCAACAACGGCAGAGGGCATACTACGACAGGTCGGCTAAAGACTTGGACACGCTTGCCCCAGGTGAATGTGTGAGAGTTCAGCCTCTCGCACCCCACACTGGCTGGAGAGTGGGCAAGGTGCTGAGGCCGGTCGATAGGAGATCCTATGAGGTCCAGCTGCACACGGGTGGTGTCATCAGGAGAAATCGCAGACACCTCAGGCATGCACCAGGGGCAATCTTCACTGACACTATGGACATGGAGATCAGCAGCCCCAGTCAGCCAGAGAGTGTTGAACCTGGACATTCAGAGAGTGTTCCTTCTCGCAGTGTCTTAGCAGGAAACAAAACCAAGGACACTGGTGACAGGGCCAACCCTGTTACCACCAGATCAGGCCGCTCTGTTGTGCAGCCGCAGCGATACAAAGACTTTGTGACCTCACATAGATGAATGGATCTGTAGCACTAATGGACTTTGGGGGGGGCATGAATGAAAAAGAAAAAAAAGTGAATCACAAATGTTGTGCAAATGTATTAAAGGTTCTAAAAAAAAAGAAGAAACTGAAAAGAGAAAGGATGTAACAATAGGAACTATTGTTAGGAACCATTGTTTAGTTCCTTGTTTACACAGGGGTCGTTTAGGTTGTTGCACCTGGAATAACGGACCGAGCATGATGCATAACCTTACGTGCCGAAGTTATTATTAAAGTTTATAGCCCCGTGGGGTTGAAACGAGTTGTAACGTCTCATTAGTAGAAGGAAACAACACACTTTAACAGGGGAGATGGAAGTATGCTGGAGATTCATACAACACAGAATCTGCCCAGTTTGCTTGTATATCATTCATTGAACAAGCATGATTTCAATATGTTTTGTCTGGAAAGGATCACAAAAGGTTTTTTTTTGTAATAAAGATGGAAAGAAATAAGACGGGAGGGAAAGAAGCAAGACCGAGAGACAGCAATATTTCTGTCAGTGCGTCACTGTTAAGGTTTGTAGAACGAACCCAATAGCGACAACACAAGACAAAGTAAAGCACCAACCTGGCAGGACTCGTAGAGGAGAGCCGGCCGGGCCTGGACAGAAGGGGGAGGCGCTTCAGGCGGAACTTGAGAATAGCTTCTTAAAAATGGGAAAACGTAAACTGCCCCCTTAATCCGAAAAGGAAAAAACGTAAACTGCTCCCTTAAAGTCCGAAAGGGAAAAAACGTAAACTGCTCCTTTAAAGTCCGAAAGGGAAAAAACGTAAACTGCTCCTTTAAAGCCCGAAAGGGAAAAAAAAACACAAACTGCTCCTTTAAAGTCCGAAAGGGAAAAAAACACAAACTGCTCCTTTAAAGTCCGAAAGGGGAAAAAACACAAACTGCTCCTTTAAGGTAGAAGTCCAACCGAGTAATAAGATCCACAGTGAGAGAGGAGAAATTAGAATATCAAAAACTTGATCTCAACTAGGAAATCACGATGGGAAAATCCAATGGGGAAAACACAAAGAGAGTTCTTCTCCGAACAAGCTCTCAAGGAGAACTGACACAAGGGAATAATCAAACAAGCAAAAACACGGAGAATACTACAATCTGTACTCCACCGGGAGACACAGAAATGTCACAAAACTCGAGACGAAGAATTTACTCACGGGACTGTTCAGGACGAACTCGCGACGAGTTCTGGAAAGCAAACAAACTTATACTAGAGTGGTTAACGAGTAGGTAGGCTGCAGGTGTTTCAGACGCGCCCTTCCCCCGCTCTCATTGCTGGTTGCCAGGTTGGTCAACAGACCGAGCCCTAACAGTACCCCCCCCCCCTCTACGGGAGCCACCAGGCGACCTGCCAGGCTTGTCAGGGTGACGGCGATAGAACTCAGCGAGCAGACCAGGGTCCATGATGAGCTGGCGGGATACCCAGCTTCGTTCCTCCACCCCATAGCCCTCCCAGTCAACCAAATACTGGAACCCCCGTCCCCTGCGTCGGACGTCCATCAGCCGACGGACCTTCCACTGTGGATGCCCATCCACAATCTCAGGGGGAGGCGGAGCTGGGGCCGGAGGCATAAGGGGGCTCTCGGAGACAGGCTTTACTCGGGACACATGAAAAACCGGATGGATCTTCATGGAGGCCGGGAGCTTAAGACGCACAACTGCAGGACTGGGTACTTCCTGGATCTCGAAGGGTCCAACGAACTGGGGATTCAGCTTCTTGGCAGAGGACTGAAGGGGGAGATCCTTGGTGGACAGCCAGACTCTCTGTCCGGGTTGGTAAGCTGGTGCTGTGGATCGGCGACGGTTAGCTCCTCGTCTGGCACGTTCCGTAGCACGGAGCAGCGCAGCCCTGGTGATCTCCCAGACACGACGACAGCGGTCCAGATGAGTCTGCACGGAGGGAACCTCCACTTCGGACTCCTGTGCAGAGAAGACGGGCGGCTGGTAACCCAGGGATGACTCAAAGGGCGAGAGGCCGGTGGCGGAGCTGACCAGGGAGTTGACCGCATACTCGACCCAGGGGAGAAACTGACTCCAGGAGGTTGGCTTCTTGGCAGCGACGCAACGGAGAGCAGATTCCACACTCTGGTTCATCCTCTCAGTCTGTCCGTTAGTCTGCGGATGATATCCCGACGAAAGGCTGACCGAGGCGCCCAACCCCTTGCAGAAAGCACGCCACACACGGGAAACAAACTGGGGCCCTCTGTCTGACACAATGTCCTTGGGAAGTCCATGCAAACGGAAGACATGGCTCATCAGGAGGTCAGCGGTTTCTGAAGCAGAAGGAAGCTTAGGCAAAGCCACCAGGTGAACACCCTTGCTGAAGCGATCCACCACCGTCAGGATCACTGTGTTGCCCTGAGACGGAGGAAGCCCAGAGACAAAATCCAACGCCACATGGGACCAGGGCCGACTGGGAATAGGAAGGGGCTGCAGCAGACCAGCCGGTGCCTGGTGAGAGGCCTTGCTGCGGGCACAGATGGTGCAGGCCATGACGAACTCCTTGACGTCCCTCCTCATAGTGGGCCACCAGAACCGTCGAGCTATGAAAGTGAAAGTGCGGTGGACTCCAGGGTGGCAAGCGAGCTGACTGGTGTGGCCCCATTTGAGGACCCGAGACCTCACGGATTCCGGAACAAACAGTCGGCGAGGCGGCACGTTGCTCGGGGCTGGACTGGAGCGCAAGGCGCGCTTGACCACCGTTTCAAGGCCCCAGGTCACCACGCCAACGACCTTGGTCTCAGGGAGGACGGGACTTGGCTCCACCGTTACAGGTTCCTTAAGGTGTTGACGAGACAGAGCATCTGCCTTGGTGTTGCGGGAGCCAGGACGATAAGTCAGTGTGAAGTCGAACCGACTGAGGAAACTGGCCCACCGTGCCTGCCGACCATTGAGACGTTTGGTTGCCCGGATGAACGTCAGGTTCTTATGATCAGTCCAGATGGTAAATGGATGCTCTGCCCCCTCCAGCCAATGGCGCCATTCCTCAAGTGCAGCCACTACAGCGAGAAGCTCCCGATTACCAACATCGTAGTTCTCCTCGGCGGGAAGCAACCGGCGGGAGAAGAACGCGCAAGGATGAACCTTCTGGTCGGTCTCTGATCGTTGGGAGAGCACAGCCCCCAATCCGGTGTCCGAAGCGTCCACCTCAACTATGAACTGCCTCTTGGGATCGGGATGGAGTAGGACGGGGGCACTGGTGAACCTCTCCTTGAGCGACAGAAATGCAGAGCGAGCAGCTGGGGACCAGACGAACGGCTGAGAGGGGGAGGTTAGACGGGTGAGGGGTTCTGCTACAGAGCTGTAGTTTCGGACGAACCTCCTGTAAAAGTTCGCGAACCCGAGGAAGCTCTGCAGTTCCTTACGTGACTTAGGATCCGGCCATTCCACCACCACTTTGATCTTGCGAGGATCAGCTCGAGTCTTGCCTCCCTCCACGATAAAACCTAAGTAGTCCACTGACTCAGAATGGAACAGGCATTTCTCAGCCTTGACGAACAGCCGGTTACGAAGGAGGCGTTCGAGAACCTGCCGCACGTGCTGGACATGCTCCTCGAGGGACCTGGAGAAGATGAGGATGTCATCAAGGTAGACGACAACGAATTGGTCGAGCATGTCGCGAAGGATGTCATTCATGAGTGCCTGGAACACCGCCGGGGCGTTGGTGAGGCCGAACGGCATTACCAGGTACTCATAATGACCACGGGGAGTCTTAAAGGCTGTCTTCCACTCGTCCCCTTTCCGGATCCGAACGAGATGGTAGGCGTTCCGGAGATCCAGCTTAGTGAAGACAGTCGCCTGGGTCAGGGGTTCGAGGGTGGAGCTCATCAGAGGCAGGGGGTATTTATTCTTGATGGTGATGTCGTTGAGTTGGCGATAATCAATGCAGGGTCGGAGACCACCATCCTTCTTCTTAACGAAAAAGAAACCAGCTGCCACCTGGGAGGATGAGGGTCGGATGAGCCCTGCCGCCAACGATTCTGAAATGTAATCGTCCATAGCAGCCTTCTCGGGAATGGAAAGGCTGTAAAGACGACTGCTAGGGAGAGAGGCCCCAGGACGGAGGTTGATAGCACAATCATATGGCCGATGCGGAGGGAGAGACTGAGCCCGCGTCTTGCTGAAGACCTCCCCGAGATCATGATACTCGGGAGGAACAGAGGAAAGATCGGGAGGAGGGGCAATCGGAACAGTCTGGACTGCTGGACCAGGTGCGGCCTGAAGACACCGGGCGTGACAGGAGGAGCTCCACTCCAAAATGTTACCAGACGACCAAGCAATGTGTGGCTCATGCTGAGCCAACCAGGGACGCCCCAAGATCACAGGAACTAAGGGAGACTGGATGACGAAGAACTGAAGGCTCTCCACATGGTTTCCAGCAATAGTGAGAGACACGGGACAGGACTGTCGGGTAACACTGGCCAGGCGGCGCTCATCCAGAGCAAAGGCCTCTATTGGCCTCTCCAATTCCTCACATGGAATGTTAGCTTGAGCAGCAAACGTAGAGTCCAAGAAACACCCATCAGCTCCCGAATCGATGAGTGCGCCTACAGTGAGCCACTGGTCTGCCCAAGCCAGGGTAACGCTCACAAGATGGTTAGCCGGAGCAGGACGGCGGGAACAGGAAAGACGGCTCACTAGGATCTCCCGGGGTCCCAGTGAGCCTAATCTTTTGGCCGTGTAGGACACTCGCTGATCCGGTGTCCCTTAAGACCGCAGTAAAGACAGAGACCTGCCTTGAACCGGGCCTCACGTTCAGCGGGAGTCAGTCGTGTACGCCCAAGCTGCATAGGTTCCTCCTCTGTCACAGTCTGGGAGGAGGAGAGGCTTGCCACAGGGGAAGTGGAGTGCGACGAAGAAGAGCCCCCTTCGGAAGCTCTGGATGGCTGAGAGGTAGAAACGGTTCCCCGTAGACCTCGCTCGCGCCTTCTCTCGCGGAGACGTCCATCGATGCGGATGGCAAGGCTGATAAGGTCGTCGAGAGAGGTAGGATCCTCCCGGGTGGCTAGCTGATCCTTGACGGCATCGCTGAGGCCCCTACGGAAGGTTACCCGAAGTGACTGGTCGTTCCAGCCACTCTCAGCCGCAGCCAGCCTGAACTCGACTGAGTAGTCAGTGACACTGCCACTGCCCTGCTGGATCCTGCTCAATCGGACACCCGGATCCTGACCGTACACTGGATGATGGAATACCTTCCGAAGCTCAGCCACAAAGTCATCGTAGGAAGAGCAGAAACTGGCCCCCATGGACCAGGAAGCAGTGGCCCACTGAGCAGCGCGGCCAGTCAGCAGGTTAGTCACGTAAGCAACTCTTGCAGCATCTGTGGTGAACCCCCTGGAATGGTGGGCGAAGACAAGCTCACACTGCATGATGAACGTGGCACAGGTCTCAAAGTTGCCATCAAAAGGCTTGGGATTGGAGATACTGGTCTCCCGGAAATCCGAAACATAAACGGTAGGATTGTCTAAGGCAGCGGTCGGGAACCTATGGCTCGCGAGCCATATATGGCTCTTCCGGTGACGGCATATGGCTCCCAGACAATTTTGAGTTGAAAAAATTTTTTTTTTCAAAAAAATCAGTTTGGAACTGATTTTAAGATACTTGTGATATTTCTTAATAATACTGTGTCATTTTAAAGTAAACAGAAATTAGTTTTGAAGATAAATTTCACGGGTCACGGGTCACCCGTGGGTCGGGTCGGGAACCAACGGCTCGCGAGCATGTCCGGGTCATTGTAAAGGTGAAGAAATCAATTTTATCAGATAGCCAACTAGTTTATCCGCTTCAACCCTTGTAACGGAAAAGATGGCGAAAAGAAAAAAAGACGATGATTACCGTGCATTCCAGGCTGCGTGGACAGAGGAATTTGCATTTGTGGAGAGAGCAGGATCTGCGGTATGTCTAATATGCAATGATAAAATTGCATCGATGAAACGGTCAAATATAAAGCGGCACTTCAGTACGCACCATGCTTCATTTGCATCGAAATATCCAGCGGGGGACAGCAGGAAAAGGGCATGCGAGGAGCTACAGCGGAGAGTGCAGACGAGTCAGCAGCAACTACGTGTGTGGACCAAGCAAGGTGACGGGAATTCCGCTAGCTTTGCGGGGGCTTTGGCAATAGTAAGGAATGGAAAGTCATTCACAGATGGCGAGTATGCCAAAACATTCATGCTTATGTGGCCAATGAACTGTTTGATGACTTCCCAAATAAAGACAAGATAATCAAACGAATAAAAGACATGCCCCTGTCAGCAAGAACTGTGCACGATCGTAGCATCATGACGGCAAATCAAGTCGAGGTAACACAAATTAAGGACATAAACGCCGGGACATACTTTTCTCTCGCGTTAGATGAGTCAACAGACGTTAGCCATCTATCTCAGTGCAGTATAATTGCCAGGTATGCTGCAGGTGACACACTGCGTGAGGAAAGCTTGGCTGTTTTGCCAATGAAAGGGACAACAAGAGGAGAGGATTTATTCATGTCTTTCATGGAGTTTGCTAAAGAAAAAAAACTACCGATGGATAAACTTATTTCTGTCTGTACTGATGGTGCACCCTGTATGTTGGGGAAGAACAAAGGATTTGTAGCGCTTCTCCGTGAACATGAAAAGAGAGCCATCCTAAGTTTTCATTGCATCCTGCACCAGGAGGCGCTTTGCGCTCAGACGTGTGGCCAGGAGCTTGGCGAGGTGATGTCTCTGGTCATTCGAGTGGTCAACTTTATTGTTGCCCGAGCTTTAAATGATCGCCAGTTTAAAGCTCTGTTAGAAGAAGTTGGGAATCATTATCCCGGTCTGCTTTTACACAGCAACGTGCGTTGGTTGTCAAGGGGGAAGGTGCTCAGCCGTTTTGCAGCTTGCCTGAGTGAAATCCGGACTTTTCTTGAAATGAAAGGCGTCAAGCATCCTGAGCTAGACAACACTGACTGGCTCCTGCAGTTTCACTATCTCGTGGACATAACTGGCCATCTGAACCAGCTCAATGTGAAAATGCAAGGTATTGGAAATACAATCTCATCCCTTCAACAAGCAGTGTTTGCATTTGAAAGCAAGCTGGAAGTCTTTCTCAGGGACATTGAAACAGGTCGTCTTCTGCACTTTGAAAGACTGCAACAATTTAGAGATGCATGCTTAGCAAGTGACTCCACTCAACATCTGGATCTCCAGCAGCTAGCTGGCTTTACGTTCAATCTCCTGCAGTCATTCAAAGCACCTGGATCTCCAGCAGCTAGCTGGCTTTACGTTCAATCTCCTGCAGTCATTCAAAGCACGTTTTGGAGAATTTCGTGCGCGCACTGGTCTTTTCAAGTTCATCACTCATCCACATGAGTGTGCAGTGGACAAAATCGACCTGACATGCATCCCCGGGGTCTCTATCGGAGACTTTGAGCTGGAAGTTGCTGACCTGAAGGCATCAGACATGTGGATGAGTAAGTTCAAGTCACTTAATGGAGAGTTGGAAAGTCTTGCGCGACAGCGAGCAGAGCTGGCGAGGGAACACAAGTGGACAGAAATTAAAAATCTTCAACCTGAAGACCAGCTGATTCTTAAAACTTGGAACGAGCTTCCTGTGACATACCACACAATGCAGCGTGTGAGTATTGCCGTATTGACCATGTTTGGCTCTACATATGCATGTGAACAGTCTTTCTCGCATATGAGGAACATTAAGACCAACCTACGCTCACGTTTAACTGATGGAAGCCTCAACGCCTGCATGAAGCTCAACCTCACCACGTATGAACCAGACTACAAGGCCATCAGCAAAACCATGCAGCACCAGAAGTCGCATTAAAAGTAAGACATATTTAATTTATTATACGTTAAAAATACTATATGGCTCTCAATGAAATATATTTAGAAATATTTGGCTTTTATGGCTCTCCCAGTCAAAAAGGTTCCCGACCCCTGGTCTAAGGCAACGGCTGCGGGCACTGCTGGAGGAGGGGCGGCCGGAACTGGTGGGACAGCTGGCTGGATGGTGATAGCCGCTGTGAGCTCGCGAGCGCCGCTTGCTGGGCCGAAAGAGAATCCACCGAAGCCTGGAGGGGTTGCACCTGAGCCCGGAGGCCCTGCATGGCAACAGCGGCCTCTTGTAGTTGCTGGCCGTGGGAGGCTGTAAGCTGAATCTGCTTATAGAGAGCAGCCTGGACAGGATTGGCGTCTAGGTTGTCTGAGTTCATAGTGAGGGCGAGTTCGTACTGTTAAGGTTTGTAGAACGAACCCAATAGCGACAACACAAGACAAAGTAAAGCACCAACCTGGCAGGACTCGTAGAGGAGAGCCGGCCGGGCCTGGACAGAAGGGGGAGGCGCTTCAGGCGGAACTTGAGAATAGCTTCTTAAAAATGGGAAAACGTAAACTGCCCCCTTAATCCGAAAAGGAAAAAACGTAAACTGCTCCCTTAAAGTCCGAAAGGGAAAAAACGTAAACTGCTCCTTTAAAGTCCGAAAGGGAAAAAACGTAAACTGCTCCTTTAAAGTCCGAAAGGGGAAAAAAAAACACAAACTGCTCCTTTAAAGTCCGAAAGGGAAAAAAACACAAACTGCTCCTTTAAAGTCCGAAAGGGGAAAAAACACAAACTGCTCCTTTAAGGTAGAAGTCCAACCGAGTAATAAGATCCACAGTGAGAGAGGAGAAATTAGAATATCAAAAACTTGATCTCAACTAGGAAATCACGATGGGAAAATCCAATGGGGAAAACACAAAGAGAGTTCTTCTCCGAACAAGCTCTCAAGGAGAACTGACACAAGGGAATAATCAAACAAGCAAAAACACGGAGAATACTACAATCTGTACTCCACCGGGAGACACAGAAATGTCACAAAACTCGAGACGAAGAATTTACTCACGGGACTGTTCAGGACGAACTCGCGACGAGTTCTGGAAAGCAAACAAACTTATACTAGAGTGGTTAACGAGTAGGTAGGCTGCAGGTGTTTCAGACGCGCCCTTCCCCCGCTCTCATTGCTGGTTGCCAGGTTGGTCAACAGACCGAGCCCTAACAGTCACTGGCTTATTGCTGAGGAGTCTTTGGGAGGTGTCTGTCAAAATTTTTAATAATGATTAATGATTGCAAGCTGCTTTAAACTGTAGTCAGCAAGGTAACACAAAGGAATACTCAAAAATATTGACGAATCAAAGCTTGAATCAGTCCTTGAACTAGATAACCTCTAAATCCAAAGAATGCATTTATATGATGCATCCTTATTTACTGACTATAATTTTAAACAGCGGTAGGCTAATGTCATCAAAACCATGTTGTCATCATCAGTATCTCTAATGTCAAAATCTGAAAAGCCTTTCTCCTTTGTTTTAGTATTCTAAAAAGGAAATATTGGTTATAACTAGTCTTCTGCAACTTTTGATGGAACTGCCACTGATAAATCAGTAGTTTTTATCTTATTATGTAATCCATAATCCCCCCCTCTCTCTCGGGTGTGTGAAATATGCCACAAGACAGCACCATCTCCTGCTCACACAGAAGAAATTAATCTGACCTTTGACTGGTTCGCTGATTTACTGAAAAGACTTTTATCTACTGTCCTATGCTGTCTCTCATACATTATATGTATATGAACATCCCATCTAATAAGAGGATTTAGCTATTTCAGCCACATCCATTGCTGGTAGATGCATAAAATCAAGCATACAGCCATGCAGTCTCTATAGACAAACATTGGCAGTAGAATGGGTCACACTGAAGAGCTCATTGACTTTCAACATGGCATGGTCATAGGATCATAGTCATGGTCATAGGTCATAGGATGTCACCTTTCCAACAAGTCAGTTCGTCAAATTTCTGGCTGCTAGATCTGCCCAAGTCAACTGTAAGTCTGTTACTGTGAAGTGGAAACGTCTGAGCAACAACAGCTCAACTGTGAAGTGGTAGGACACACAAGTTCACAGAACGAGATTGCTGAGTGCTGATGTGTGGAGCACTTGAAAATCATCTGTCCTCAAGTTGCAACACTCACTAACTACCGAGATCCAAACTGTCTCTGGAAGCATAATACAACAGCATAATGATATTCATGAGAACTGTGTGCATTCAACTTTTTGGCAACAGTTTGGAGATGGCCCTTGACTGTTTCAGCATGACAATGCCCTGTGCAAAAGGTGAGGTCCATAGACATGTTTTTCCAAGTTTGGTGTGGAAGAACTTGGCCTGCGCAGAGCCCTGACCTCAACCCAACCCACACCTTCCCCCCGACATCAGTGCCCGACCTCACTGATGCTCTTGTGGCTGAATGGAAGCAAATCCCCACAGCTGTGTTCCAAAATCTAGTGAAGAGTAGAGACTGTTATAGTAGCAAAGGGGAGACCAACTCCATATAATGCCCATGGTTATAGAAAGAGATGTTCAATAAGCATATGTGGCTGTCATGTTTGGTAGTCCACATACTTTTTGTTTCATTCTGTTCCGTTCTTTACCTAACCCTACAGAATGCCACACACAAGCCAGTCTCTTATTAGCGAGTCTTTAATGTATCCAACATTACAACTACTGGCTAGCATTCTCGAGTCTGTGACGTATTTGCCAACGTTTTCTGTTAATCATTGGTTTCTCGTTAAAAAAACAAACAAACAAACAAACAAACAAACCTGCAGTCTCGTTCCCTCTTGGATTACAGTGTCCGTCAAACAGCGCCACCATTGAACTCACTGTTCTCCTCGCTGACGTGCTGTCACTTGCCAGAGTGAGTGTTCAACAGCGCTCTCTCTCTCTCTCACTCTCTCCTCCACTCGTTCCTCTGCATCGGGCATGGTAAGGTCCGTGTACAATGTAAACTCCTCCTTCCAACTCTTTCATGTCTTGGCTAGGTTGCTGGAGTCTTAGCACCAGTATTGCCGGAGGATTTAGTCCAGCCATCCCGACGGCCGTTATCCTTTCCCGCTCTCCCGTTGCGGCGTTCGGTTAGTCAGTCGACCCTAAACTAATTTACGTTAGCCATAGCTAGCAGCACTCGTTCGCATCTAACGGCAACTAAACTTGTGCACCGCTGCCACCATGTTTAATTCAGTTCCGTTCTTTACTTAAACCCCACAGAAATGGACGGTTAAAGCTTTACTTGCTTACTTATTACTTTATTAACATAAACCCTTCAATCATACGGTTCCTTTACTTTCAGCTCTAGCCGGCATCTCTCAGGGTCCGTGTCACACTCTAACTGCTCCCCGGAACCACAAACTAGGAACAACAATCCTATTGTTACACTTTTGGCCATGTAGTGCACATGATATTGAAGCGTGCACGAATAAGTAGACACGCTGGCCCTTGGCTAACGGGTCGGACCCTTTTGTCAACTGGTTAACGTTGTCGCCCGCGGTGCGGGATATCCGAATTCGCGTCCCAGCTGTGACGGTCCGGCCGGGCTGTCCCCCGAATTCGCTACAATATGTAAAGGTGCACTTGGTATTAAAAGGTGTGTGTGTGTGTGTGTGTGTGTGTGTGTGTGTGTGTGTGTGTGTGTGTGTGTGTGTAAGACAGATGGAGCCACACAAATAGACATACAGAAGCATACAGCCAGAAACATAAGAAAACTAAATAAATAACCCAAAAAGAAGACACAGAAATGGAAAGTCAGAAAAAAGGGTGAAAGAGCAAGGACAAGTTCAAAAAAAATTAACAGACAGACTTGTGGACTCATTTATTGCCTCACTGGGTCGTTATTGTAAAATCTCTTACTGCTCGTCAACTCTACCCGCTTGGTATCTACTGCAAGTCTATCTGTCCTGCAAGAGGGATTCCTCCTTTGATGCTATTCAGGAGGTTTCTCATATCCCCCCCCCCCTGATAAGGTGTTGTTTTTTTTGGGGGGGGGGGTTGTGGCGTTTTTCCACGTAAGAATCAAGGGCAAGGATGGGGGCTGTTGTATATTGGCAACTGCTCTATTTTTATGTCAGAGAATATAATGTGATTGTAAAGCCTTCTGGAGTTGAATTGGGATTTCGGGTTAAAATTTGACTTGACTTGACTTGACTTGACTTGACTTGACTTGACTTGACTTGACTTGACAGACAGACAGACAGATGGACAGATGGACAGACGGATGGATGGACAGACAGACCGACAGGCAGACAAACAGACAGACGAAACAGACAGAAAGAAACAGACAGACAGAAACAAGCAGACAGACAGACAGACAAGCAAGATGGATGGACAGACAGATGGACAGACAGACGGACGGACAGACAGACACAGACAGACAGACAGACAGACAGACAAAAAACAGGGAGACAGACAGACGAGACAGACAGACAGACAAAAACAGGAAGACAAATGGACGGACAGACAGACAAGACAGACAGACAGACAGACACACAGAAATAGACAGACACACAGAAAGAGACAGACAGACAGACAGACAGACAAATGGACAGAAAGTACTGATGGTCAAAACAGTTGAGAGACCAAAGATCTCATTGACATTTAACTCCAAGTGAAGGGGTCATCTCAGCACCAAAATGAAAATGAGAGCACCCTTACTCAGGACAGATGGATTCAGTTATTTACCTTTACCGTTACATTATCAGTATTTGGCTGCCAATGAGAAACATGCAATGACTGCAATGGCAGCTTAAGTGTGAATTATGAGCTCACTGGCTTCACAAGCAGCCAATAGTGGTGAGTACTGGGGGAGAGCTGCATTGCCTCGACATTGGCTGTAACGAAACGTTCCCCTGACAAGAAATGCTAGGAGAGAGAAAAAAGAGGGGAGGGTGGAGGGATTTATTTTTACTTTAAGGCAAGAGCAAATGATAGATAGCAAGTGCTGTGGAGGAGGAATATGTAAAAGAGGGTGTGATTCAAAAGAGAGAAAACAAAGTGGCGTGTAATATAGAGATAATATAGGATTTCATTTTATGAGGGACGATTGTGGGCTGCTGTCGTACTGACAGGTGAGGGAAGCGGGGTGAGGATCCAGGGCCGAATAGGGTGGGGCAGACAAGGCAGACTTTAAGGACAACTATACTGAGTTTAAAAAGTAAAAAATGTAGAAAATTCATAAAAATTAGCCCTTTTGATGTGAGACTGATACCCATAGCCACCAGAGTATCGAATAAAGTGACTGCTCTAACAAAGCCCTTTTGCAGGATATCATGGCCCACTGCTTTTCATATTACACAGGCATGGGGATTGCAGTAAAATCAGGCCAGCACATTTCAGCACAGTTTGGTATGGCAGTATGAAACATCGATATACTGCATGCAGCCTTTCACAGTTTGAAACAAACAGTACAGTGCCAGAGAGAGAGAGAGAGAGAGACAGAGAGACAGAGACAGAGAGAGAAACAGAGAAACAGAGAAACAGAGAGACAGAGAGACAGAGAGACAGAGAGAGACATATGTGGGTGGCCCGAGAGATCAGTGTTAGCCCTAAGGCATCATTTGGTACATCCTCTCCTTTGTGCCCTCCTATGTCATTCAGAGATGGACAGACAGAGGGTGCAATAAATAGACAGACAGACACAGACAGGCAGACAGACAGACAGACAGACAGACAGACAGACAGACAGACAGACAGACAGACAGACAGACAGACAGACAGACAGACAGACAGACAGACAGACAGGGAAGGAGGGAGGGATGCACATAGACATACAGATAGACATGCAGACTGCCAGAAAATGAGTAATTAAGAAGAGCAGATAGAAAAACACAAGAGCAGAGTCAAGGCAAGAGAGAGGAAGTTGCAAAAGAAAGAAAGGGTTGAGAAAAAACAAGGCAAAGCAACAGACAGAGGAAAAGGTCAGTAGTTTGGCCAGATGGAGAGGACTTCCAGTCTATCGCTGGTAACCCAGGGGCATCTTCTGGTGTGCCTCCTCCCATGCCTTCCTCATATGTCACTCTACCAGGGGGTCCCCGACCACCTCTCCAGAGACCCTGCTATAACTGTGGTGCTGCCAAAAATAACCACAGCTAATGGAGGAAGGCAGTGGGTACAAATCAATAGGAGTTATCAATGACACTTAGCTTCCTGCTAGCTAACTAAGTCGTTAGCATCCTCTGCATCTCTGTGCTATTTTTGACCATGTCAGGTTTAAAGTATATTCTTGATTTGTTTGCCATTTTCTCATGTTCGTGATATTTATATCCTGACAGGTAAGCTTATTTCAAAATTGACAACTGCACCCAACTGGCTGTCACATATTTCCAATTTCAGTTGTTCTGTCAATTAAAAAAAAAAGAAAAAAGGAAAACACTATTCCACCCTTAATTTTTCACCTAACATTGTTGGAAATGCTCAAGCCAAGTTATTTTATTCATTTATTTTTGGAGAATAATGTTCAGTGTGGTTCAATTTAGCATTGAAAAAATACTAGTAACTTCAGTAGAATGTGGCTGCAGATGCTGCTGGCCTCAGACTGGGTGGGAGTTTGGACAATCTTTGTCTTTAATTCATGATCTAATACACGCTCTCACAAGCAAGTAAATAGGTGTGGAGGTCTGGTTTGCAAGAGTACGCTTTGACTGCTTAGATAGGGTTACGCACCTTTGTTGACTTTTCTGTTTCATGGATTATGCCTTGAGCCTCATGGGAATGTTGTTGCTTTCCCATAATTAATTTATCACAATGAATTCAGTGGGACGATACGCTCCAGATGCTTGCAGAAAAATATGACTGTTACTATAATAGTCAGTTGCCTTGGTCTCTTGTTGCTTCCTTTTGTAAATATACCAGGAGTGTTAAAGTGTAATTTCCTTCAAAATTTCTCTCAAGAGTTTCTTTGTGGCAGCATGGTGAATGACACCTCAAAAACCCCAGCGTTCAAAGGAAATGAAATCCGCCGACGGTGAAACACAGTGCCAATGGCTGCTGAGACATTTCACATTACTGTAATGCACTTAGTAAAAATCATATACTCAACATCTTGAGTAACATACTGATGTCATTCTTGTGTTTAATTACACAACCAATTACACAACCATGTCCTTCACAGTGACCTTTCTCCAGCACCAGTCCAGACTAATATCTCCAATAAACAGTCTGTACTGAGACATAAATTACATAGACAAAAACACACTCATGCACACATAAACACACACACACACACATGCACGCACACATGCATATGCACATGCACAGACAATTCCCCTATTCCTTTTCTCCTCCTTAACTTCCCCTGTTTATTGGACACATATACACTCCCTTCTGTCTAATAACTAATCTATAGTAGATCACATGAGAACATCCCAATAGGACAGAGACAATGTCAGCCCATTTAGAGTCCGTGGCGAACAAGGACCGGTGATGGATGTTAACTGTCAACCAGATCAAACCAGACAACATTATTCTTTCGTAGAGTTCACCAACCCCTGCTATCTCTTTCTAACGCTCACATGCAAACACATGCAGGTTAACCCAAATACACATATGTACATGCTGGAAACTACGATCATTAATTACACCTTCCCTCCGGGTGCTTAAGCACATTGCAGTATGGTATGCAATACATCTTATGACTATTTTGTTAAACTCCATACCACAGCTGTGTGTGTGTGTGTGCGTGCGTGCGTGCGTGCGTGCGTGCGTGCGTGCGTGCGTGCGTGCGTGCGTGCGTGTTCTTTTGTGTGTGCGTGTGTCTATGCATGTATGTGTGTGCGTGTCTGTATGTGTATGTGTCTGCGTGCATGTGCTTTTTTTTCTGTGTGCTCACCACAGTTAGGTAGTGTTAGTTTGGACAGCGCCTTGCGTGCTCCTCCCTCCTCAATACAGCGCAGCTCCTGTGTGTCTGCCTCCTCTGCCAACCAAAGCTTGATCCACATATTCTCACAGGAGCAGCGAAGAGGATTCCCTGACAGGATCCTATACATCCATACACACGAGCGAACACAAACACACATTCGCGCACGCACACACACACACACACACACACACACACACAAACAAGTATGCAATCATGGCCCCAACACAAGCATGCAGCATACATACTAGTTACCACACTGCAAGAGGATCTAAAAACATATGTGTGTGTGTATATATATACATATATATATATACAGTGCATCCGGAAAGTATTCACACCCCTTCACTTTCCCCACATTTTGTTATGTTACAGCCTTATTCCAAAATGGATTAAATTCCTTTTTTTCTCATCAATCTACACACAATACCCCATAATGACAAAGTGAAGAAGGTTTTGTAGACATTTTTGCAAATTTATTAAAAATAAAAAACTGAAATATTGCATGTACATAAGTATTCACACCCTTTGCTATGACACTCAAAATTGAGCTCAGGTTCATCCTGTTTCCACTGATCATCCTTGAGATGTTTCTACATCTTGATTGGAGTCCACCCATAGTAAATTCAATTGATCGGGCACGAGTTGGAGAGACATACACCCGTCTATATAAGGTCCCACTGTTGAGAGTGCATGTCAGAGCAGAAACCAAGCCATGAAGTCAAAGGAATTGTCTGGACCTCCGAGACAGGATTGTATCGAGGCACAGATCTGGGGAAAGGTACAAAAAAATTTCTACAGCTTTGAAGGTCCCGAAGAGCACAGTGGTCTCCATCATTCGTAAATGGATGAAGTTTGGATCCACCAGGACTCTTCCTAGAGCTGGCCGCCCAGCCAAACTGAGCAATCGGGGGAGAAGGGCCTTGGTCAGGGAGGTGACCAAGAACCCGACTGTCACTCTGACAGAGCTCCAGTGTTCCTCTGTGGAGATGGGAGAACCTTCCAGAAGGACAACCATCTCTGCAGCACTCCACCAATCAGGCCTTTATGGTAGAGTCGCCAGACGGAAGCCTCTGCTCAGTAAAAGGCACATGACAGCCCACTTGGAGTTTGCCAGAAAGCACCTAAAGGACTCTCAGACCATGAGAAACAGGATTCTCTGGTCTGGTGAAACCAAGATTGAACTCTTTGGCCTGAATGCCAAACGTCATGTCTGGAGGAAACCAGGCACCTCTAATCACCTTGCTAATACCATCCCTACAGTGAAGCATGATGGTGGAAGCATCATGCTGTGGGGATGTTTTTCAGCAGCAGGAACAGGGAGACTAGTCAGGATCGAGGGAAAGATGAATGGAGCAAAGTACAGAGAGATCCTTGATGAAAACCTGCTCCAGAGCACTCAGGACCTCAGACTGGGGCGAAGGTTTACCTTTCCACACGACAACGACCCTAAGCACACAGCCAAGACAACGAAGGAGTGGCTTCGGGACAAGTCTGTGAATGTCCTTGAGTGGCCCAGCCAGAGCCCAGACTTGAACCCCATTGAACATCTCTGGAAAGACCTGAAAATAGCTGTGCAGCGACGCTCCCCAACTAACCTTACAGAGCTCGAGAGGATCTGCAGAGAAGAATGGGAGAAATACCCCAAATATAGGTGTGCCAAGCTTGTAGCTTCATACCCAAGAAGATTTGAGGCTGTAATCACTGCCAAGCGTGCCTCAACCAAGTACTGAGTAAAGGGTGTGAATACTTATGTACATGCAATATTTCAGTTTTTTATTTGTAATAAATTTGCAAAAATTTCTACAAAACCTTTTTCACTTTGTCATTATGGGGTATTGCATGTAGATTGATGAGAAAAAAAAGGAATTTAATCAATTTTGAATAAGGCTATAACATAACAAAATGTAGGGAAAGTGAAGGGGTGTGAATACTTTCCGGATGCACTGTATATATACACACACATACAGTTTTATTCACAGAAATATTGTATGTATGTTTGTGTGCATGCTTGTACATAAAACGGCTAGAGGTAGTCAAAAACACTTGTATAAAACAGTGAGGTGTAACCGAAAGACACATAAACGAGAGAGACAGAGACAGAAAGAAACCCCAAAATGTGATAATGAAATAGTTAAAAAACAGAAGAACAAACACATAGTCAAGAAAGACAGAATGATGAGATAGCGAGAGACAAACAGAGGGAGAGAGTGAGTGAGAGACAGAGTGGGAGACAGACAAACGGACAGCGATGGACAGACAGAGATAGAGAGTGCCATATTGAACTCACAGATATGAGATGTTGAGATGTCTGAATATCCTCCAGGACAGTGATGACAAGTTATTATCTTTCAGATTCCTGGAAATGAAATGCAATATCACAGAATAAGATTTTGTCTGCAATGCCTCAACAAGTTACTGGGTTGGCGTTACCACAACCAAGGGAGCATATAAATTTCAAACAAACCAATAGTCCTTTATCAGCTTCTCAATAAAGGTTTTCCCCTCAAAGGATTTGTGACAATTAACCTTAAGTAGCGTGTCAAAAGAGTTTTGAAGAAGTTTTTTTTCCCCAGCGTCCTCTTCAGTTGGCACCGTATTGTCAAAGTTAATGTATTCTGAGAGCGTCTCAAGGTTTGGCAGTCAATTACCTATCCTATTAACAGATAACCTGAATGCAGCTCTCTTTTCATCGGCCACCTTAGGGTTTGGTTCAGTACAAAAACTCATAGGGTGAGCTGTTAAGGGGTATTATTCACAAATTTCCTAATGACAATATGTTAAGATGTTGACTAATAAATAATAACAAAAAATACTACATAATTTGAGCAATTTCTCTTTTTTTCTTTTTTTTCCTTTTTTTCTTTTTTTTTTATTGTGCCATTACCACTGAGGGGAAACAAAATGGCCACTGTAACACGGCTCGGCAAGTCAGGACATAAGCTAGGAATCAGTAATCAGAGAGGGTTTTTTTACTCACAAGTACTGTAGTTTCAGGTTGTTTTGAAAAGCCAGCTTGGACACATATGTTAGCCTGCTGTTTGTCACCGTTCTGACACAAACAAAAACAACAACAACAACAACAACAACAACATAACCAACATCATCATAACGAACAACAACTATAAACTGATAATCAGCATCAGCATCAGCATCAGCAGCAACAACAATAACCTGATGTCAGGTTACTGACTGATGAGCACCCTGGCTCCATCCAGACTGAAAGTGCAGACAGACAGTGTTTGCATGACAGAGGCCAAGAGGCACACTGGGTGTCAGAGTCAGGGGGAAATACAGGTATACAGATGATCCTGGCCTGACTGTTTTGCATCTGCCAAAGGTCTGCAGCAGCAGATGTTAATGCTTGGGATCGCGTGTAGTATTATCATTGATGTGGGTTGACATGCAGAAGAAGCTATTTTGTTCATATGGGAAGAAATTAATGCATTCTGTCATCTTACCTTATCCATGAAAACAATGTTTGAACAGTTGATGTCAGTGAAAGGCATGCCATCAACAAACACAATGACATTTGGGTAGTGAATTTTCCACACAGTTGGCATCTACTGCAAGTCTATCTGTGCTCAAGGAGGGATTCCTCTTCTGATGTTTCTTTAGGAGGTTTGGCACAGAGTTTCCAATCGAATGCTTTTTATAATTCACAGAGATGGCAGGAACACATTGAGAGCCAGACGTTTATCAAAATAAGGTTACAGGACTGCATCAATAGCTCATATGAACTTGATTCGTATTGTTTTCTGGGGCTGATTGATCTTGAATTGCACAAACAGAACTCAGTCAAGATTTTCTATCCGACTTGAGATGTTAAGACTATTGGACCTAATCTTAATGGATGGTTGTTGGAAAGAACCTTTGATTGACTATTGGATGTTCTTGACATTGTTTGGGTATCTCCAGACCTTAATTAACCTTGAGTAGTCCTCAAATATAAAACAGTAGATGATTTCATTGCATCCTTAAATGTTTTTCATCCTGTTTTGGAATGGGTATAGGTCAGGAGAGCTTTCGTGACAGCTACTTTCCAGCATGGCAATCATTCTTCCATTATTCAGGCATTCATCCCTGATGGACTTGACTGGGAAAAATACAAGTGTCCACCATATGAGATATGTAACAATGCAAGAGAAATCAGCAAGAGTATTCTTATCATAAGAATACTGTTTATACAACGAGACTAAGAGGCAGAGTAAAACAGAAGGAACTGCTTGGCGTGCAGAATATGCAGATAGACACAGCATGGTTTTGAGGCAGCAAAGAGGGTCAACATCGCCTCAAACAAAGGATGAGGAATATCAAGGTAAACTAAATCAATGCATCTAACAAGGAGTCTCAATAGGTTGCCAAATTTCTCTGCTTGCCTCCTTAAGCTTGATGCCCAGGTAGAATGGCCTTTAAAGTGATGTTACAGGCAAGGTGTTGGTAAAATGAAGATAAAAAAAAAAAAGAAAATCATTTTAACCAGGCCTGAGCCAGGATTCAGCCAACGTGGCAGCCAATACTGTCAGCCCCGAAACAAACATTATGGTGAAAGTTGTCCTTTCCCAGTATCCCAGTATGGATGAATGTGGTGATAGACCAGCATACTTACAGGTTCCTGAGGTTCTTGTATAGGTGCAGGTCTTTGTCATTGATGGAGGAGAAGCTGCTCTGGTTGGCAATGTAGCTGTCAGGAGAAACAAACATGTGTCAGAGGGATGCGTCTGCTAAGAAAGGGGTGCACAAACAGAAACACTTCAACGGGCAAAAGTGCATTATAGTATTTCCAACGGGTGCTTGTCTGGGTCATAATTTTTAAAGAGCTTTTTGCAGTGCTTAATGCAGCAAAACCCTGTTCCCATAAAAGTTTACATGCCAAGACAAAGCCAAACCTCTTTTGGTTCTTTTGGGTCTTGGTAAACGGTTGTAGACTACAGTATTAGTTAGGCCATATGGAAAATATTATCCCAATAATCACATGAAATTTCACAGAATACTAATATATGTCTCAATATCCGATATCCGCTTACATAAGCAAAAACAGCATGTTTAAGAGCCCAGCTGAGGTTATCACACTGAGCTGTTTGGTAATATAAAGTACAATATCAAATCAATGCAGGTTTTCAAACAGTACTCCCTCAAATATTTCAGACCTCATTCTGTGAAAAATTTTAAACCATTTTAGGTCATATTTTTTGCTAACATATAAACAACAAAATGGTGATATGCAAATTTTATCCCAATACGATACCATTGAAAGACAGTGAACAGTAATACTTAATTAATGTCCAGGTCTAGTCTGAGTGTAAGAGCATTGAAAGTTAATTTGTCAAAGCAGCTAATTTCTTTCCAGAGATAGATGATCAGGCAACTTCATCTCATAGCAAATGGCCTTAACGGGTTCAAGTGTCAAGATTAAATTAAAGGTGAGAGTTGCAGATTCCCCATCAGAAGCTTGCTGATTTGAATCCTTAGTCCAGCAGAATATTCTTTTTTTTTTACCTGTGTTAAGCAGTGTCAGTAGACTGGCAAAACTGTAGCTAGCCATATTGAAGATTGCTGGTGGACACCTGACGAAAGCTTGACACTTGTCCTCATGTTTTAAGTGTATCAGAAGCCGGAATATCATGAGAGTAGCGTTTTATGAGATTTCCCTTACCCTAGGTCCAAGCTTTTTACTCCAAACTCTTGCAAACACGATGTGTGTGTGTCAGCATGCATCTGAGATACTCTCTGATCTCTGCATGTTGAGGGTGTGCTCCACCCTTCTACCAATACATATATGTGGGATCATACATTATTTTTGAAAAACCTTGAAATCAATAACTTCAGCAGTAAATATGTCTCTAGTCTATGCAAACAAATGACATGCATATTTTGTTTATTGCATTCATCCATTTCCGAACAGCTTATCCTGCTCTCAGGGTCGCTGGAGCCTATTCCAGCAGTCATTGAGCAGCAGGCACCCTGGACAGGCTGCCAGACTATCACACAGGGCCCGCCCACACATGCACGCGCTTTAGTATGGCCAATTCACCTGATCTACATGTCTTTGGACTATGGGAGGAAACCAGAGCCCCCAGAGGAAACCCACACAGACATGGGGAGAACATGCAAACTCCACACAGGACGACCCCGGAGGTTGGACTACCCTGGGGCTCGAACCCAAGACTTTCTTGCTGTGAGGCGACCACGCTAACCACTGCGCCACCGTGCCCCCCTTGTTTATTACAGTACGGTATAAATAAGCTCTAACCCAGCATCTTTCACAGACCTTTAAGACTAACACACACAGTTTGAAAAATCGGATGAATGCTGATGAAGCCCACCATTCACATCAAAGTATAGAGGCCTAAATTGTGTCATAAAATGCCAAATTAACTGTTAAAGAAAAGAACTGGTGAGATATATACAGAATTACACAAGTGTTGACAGACAACAACAGACTTCACGTAGAAACGCAGGGTCCGAGCGACGACTTGCATTCATGTCGCTCACTCGTACCTCTCCTATAAATAAGGTTTTTTATGCAGTTGGCTATATTCCACAAAAAGCAGCTGTATAAAATGTTAAATTGCTGTTCTTACTAAATCAATCTGGCTTAACAGAGACATGCTCAGCATTTCTTACAGAGCCTCAGTAGGTCTAATCTACCACCCTCTAATTTTGTCCCCCCCCCCAATCTTTGATTAGGCTGTTTACCAATGACTTGTGCAATTATGGGGTGTGTGTGTGTGTGAGAGAAAGAGAGAGAGAGAGAGAGAGAGAGAGAGAGAGAGAGAGAGAGAGAGAGAGAGAGAGAGAGAGAGAGAGAGAGAGAGAGAGAGAGAGAGAGAGAGAGAGAGAGCATCTGTGTTTGTGTGCGTGTGCCAATACTTTCTGTTCATTCTTAACACCTGAAAACCAATCTGGAAGACTACCAAGACTCAAGACAAAACTTCTTTAAATGAAGTCACATGCAATAAGATGGTGTAGTCTCTAATTGTAACTGTATATTAATGTGCATGTTAGAAAAATTGGATGATCTAAATGCTTTTACCCTAATCCGGGGTCATGGTAGTTTATCTCTTCCCTGGTTTTGGCAAACTCGGCTAGTATTCACGACAACTCCATCGATAGCAAATTATGTATTTATGTTAACAAAGCACTCGCTGAATTAAGGCTTTTCACGACATTGCTGGTTCATTAAAACAACTTCAAAAGTGACATCACCAAGGTCTTCTATCACCTTCAGAAAATTACATAGGAGCAATTAAAAACTTCGATCTCTGCACTTTAGCACAAACGTGGGCACGCGCATTCACCTTTCAGGAACCCCTATATTTACTGTTAACTTTGTGAGCCCGGAGTCCAGCCTCATCTGGATGATCTCATGACGACACATGGCTCTACTTCACACCGACTTTTGACCAAATGCTGGATCCTATGCAATACTGAAACAAAATGCCCCTTTCCTTAAACGTCTATCTATCTATCCATCTATGTGTGTGTATATATACACTACCGTTCAAAAGTTTGGGATCACCCAAACAATTTTGTGTTTTCCATGAAAAGTCACACTTATTCACCACCATATGTTGTGAAATGAATAGAAAATAGAGTCAAGACATTGACAAGGTTAGAAATAATGATTTGTATTTGAAATAAGATTTTTTTTACATCAAACTTTGCTTTCGTCAAAGAATCCTCCATTTGCAGCAATTACAGCATTGCAGACCTTTGGCATTCTAGCTGTTAATTTGTTGAGGTAATCTGGAGAAATTGCACCCCACGCTTCCAGAAGCAGCTCCCACAAGTTGGATTGGTTGGATGGGCACTTCTTGCGTACCATACGGTCAAGCTGCTCCCACAACAGCTCAATGGGGTTCAGATCTGGTGACTGCGCTGGCCACTCCATTACCGATAGAATACCAGCTGCCTGCTTCTGCTCTAAATAGTTCTTGCACAATTTGGAGGTGTGTTTAGGGTCATTGTCCTGTTGTAGGATGAAATTGGCTCCAATCAAGCGCTGTCCACTGGGTATGGCATGGCGTTGCAAAATGGAGTGATAGCCTTCCTTATTCAGAATCCCTTTTACCCTGTACAAATCTCCCACCTTACCAGCACCAAAGCAACCCCAGACCATCACATTACCTCCACCATGCTTAACAGATGGCGTCAGGCATTCTTCCAGCATCTTTTCATTTGTTCTGCGTCTCACAAACGTTCTTCTTTGTGATCCAAACACCTCAAACTTGGATTCATCCGTCCACAACACTTTTTTCCAGTCTTCCTCTGTCCAATGTCTGTGTTCTTTTGCCCATCTTAATCTTTTTCTTTTATTGGTCAGTCTCAGATATGGCTTTTTCTTTGCCACTCTGCCCTGAAGCCCAGAATCCCGCAGCCGCCTCTTCACTGTAGATGTTGACACTGGTGTTTTGCGGGTACTATTTAATGAAGATGCCAGTTGGGGACCTGTGAGGCGTCTGTTTCTCAAACTAGAGACTCTAATGTACTTATCTTCTTGCTCAGTTGTGCAACGCGGCCTCCCACTTCTTTTTCTACTCTGGTTAGAGCCTGTTTGTGCTGTCCTCTGAAGGGAGTAGTACACACCGGTGTAGGAAATCTTCAATTTTTTAGCAATTTCTCGCATGGAATAGCCTTCATTTCTAAGAACAAGAATAGACTGTCGAGTTTCAGATGAAAGTTCTCTTTTTCTGGCCATTTTGAGCGTTTAATTGACCCCACAAATGTGATGCTCCAGAAACTCAATCTGCTCAAAGGAAGGTCAGTTTTGTAGCTTCTGTAACGAGCTAAACTGTTTTCGGATGTGTGAACATGATTGCACAAGGGTTTTCTAATCATCAATTAGCCTTCTGAGCCAATGAGCAAACACATTGTACCATTAGAACACTGGAGTGATAGTTGCTTGAAATGGGCCTCTATACACCTATGTAGATATTGCACCAAAAACCAGACATTTGCAGCTAGAATAGTCATTTACCACATTAGCAATGTATAGAGTGTATTTCTTTAAAGTTAAGACTAGTTTAAAGTTATCTTCATTGAACAGTACAGTGCTTTTCCTTCAAAAATATGGACATTTCAATGTGATCCCAAACTTTTGAACGGTAGTGTATATATATATATATATATAAAACATACAGTTTTATTAACAGAAATATTGTCTGTGTATTTGTGTGCATGCTTGTACATAAAACGGCAAGAGAGGTAGTTTGTTTTTTCCAGTTTGACATTTGGGGTTTATTTTCATTGGAGTCGTAACCGTCTCGGTAGGTAACGGTGCTGGCATTTGGACGGTCTGTCGGTGAGACACATGAGAAACATACATATGTGAATATACACACACATATATATTAATGTAGTCTCCCCTATCCGCCGAGCAGCCCTCCCTATGGGACACGGCTGGTAGCTGGTACCGGAACCAGCCCTCCGGTTCAAGCTCCAGACGTACACACCGACACACTCTCTCACGCGCGCACACAAACACGCGCGCGCGCAATCTTATATGCAAAACATACCTCATTAGCATAATTTGCGCCCTTTTTAATATGATGGCAGCCTTATTGCTTAAACGACAATGTGGCCGCTGTGTTGAGAACCGATTTGTCGTGCAGTAGAGGCTGTGCTCTGCCAACTGAACGCGACACACGTGTGTTCAACGTGGTCTGTTAAACGCTTTGTTAAATGTGTGAATTCGTATTAATTTTAAGCATAGGCTAGTTGATTGGTCTATTCACTGCCATAGAGTACCCTACATCGGAAGCTGCTTCCTAATTCCCTATCAAGCCATATTCAACACTTACAGGGGGCAATCTGAGGATGGGGGGGGCAGAAAGAACCAGACAACACATGGATCCTGACAACAACGTGGAGAAATATGAGTTGCAACAATTCACCAAATTGACCAACCCCACGCCTTCCTGTGTGATTAGAAACCAGTGACCGAGACACTCACATGTCGGTGATATTCTCCATCTCCAGTTCGTTTGGGAGGACGGGGAAAGCGATGATACCTCGGTCCTGGTCCACGCAGGAGATTCTGGTCCCGCTGCAGGAACAAGAGGAAGGGCAGGCGGCCCCGAACCTCCACGACCCACCCGAACCCGCCATCACCCCCATCAGCAGGACCCACCACCACCACCGCCGCCCCCCCGGCGGGGAGACAGCCCTGCTGCTACCTGGTCTCAAGGCGCTCATCTCGGGTGCCGTCTTCAGCTACAGCCCGCTGAACCCCCAGGCCCGGCCCAGGATGGCTCGGAACAGCCCCGATCAAACCAAAGCGAGCGGTCTCCGTGGGGGAAATTTTCTTTTTTTTTTAATTTAACGAAATGTGATAAAAATCCACCGCTGGGAAGGTTACGCAGCTAGATTACCATCGGCCCCGAAAACACTGCGCGACGGAAAACTGCAAAAAGGTGTGAAAATGGGAGAAGAGGGAAAACCCGTGTCCTCTCTCTCTTTCCCTCTCTCTCTCTCTCTCTCTCTCTCTCTCTCTCTCTCTCTCTCTCTCTCTCTCTCTCTCTCGCTCTCGCTCTCGCTCTCGCTCTCTCTCTCTCTCTCTCTCTCTCTCTCTCTCTCTCTCTCTCTCTCTCTCTCTCTCTCTCTCTCTCTCTGTCTCTGTCTCCTGCTTCTTTCCCCCACAGTCCGTGAGTCAGTCAACCAGTCAGTCATTCAGTCTACCAGTCAGTCAAAATCACACTGACACACTGACGGGTGTGTGCCAAGGAGGATACCTCTTTCTCTCTCTCTCTCTCTCTCTCTCTCTCTCTCTCTCTCTCTCTCTCTCTCTCTCTCTCTCTCTCTCTCTCTCTCTCTCTCTCTCTCTCTCTCTCTCTCTCTCTCTCTCTCTCTCTCTCTCTCTCTCTCTCCCCCCTCTCCCCCCCCCCCTCTCTCTCTCTCTCACACACACTCTCTCTCTCTCTCTCTCTCTCTCTCTCTCTCTCTCTCTCTCTCTCTCTCTCTCTCTCTCTCTCTCTCTCTCTCTCTCTCTCTCTCTCTCTCTCTCTCTCTCTCTCTCTCTCTCTCGCTCTCCCCCTCTTCGCGAAGCAGCTGACACACTACCGTGGGCTGGAAAGCTCGATGTAGTGTTTTGTGTCTGTGGACTAATCTCGACAGGGAGACGGGAAAGACGTCCGCCGAGGAGCAGAATAAATGACAGAGAGGATGGGGCTTGTTGCGTTGCTTTATTATCACTGTTAAGAGGAGGCAGTGATGGAGGGGGGCAAATAAAGGCAGAAAAAAAGAGAAGGTGGGACAGGAGAAGGAGATGTTATAAGTGTGTGAGGTGGATGGGTAGCAGCATCGAAGCGGATGCCCCACATGCCGTGGTTGGTATAGCCTGTATGTGAATAGGTCCGACAGGTTTAATCCGGAGAGTGCATCTGTTGTTGTGGTGTGTCAGTGACATTTGATAAGACTGGCCTTGCTGACTTGAATTGCAAGCGAGCTGTGTTTGTCCTTGTCTGACTAAACCGTAGACAGCGGATCTTCCTCTTCCAAGTGGCGCTGAGGAGGAGGTTCACAATGTATTTAGCTGACCTTGGGGGGAAAACTGGACACAGGCCTATTAATAAAGATGTACCCCTTAATTTTAATTGTCTAATCATCATCATTATTAGGGCAGTTATAACTGCCCATTGCAAAACTTATATCTACCATTACTGGCATTCATAAGCAACCCATAAGAGTTAAATTAAATTACGTGAATAGTGAGGTGGTATATAGCCTACTCTATATGTCCACAAAAAGATGAAAATATTTTTAATTTGGCTTCATGTGCCTCAGATGAGAAAGCGGGACTCTAACTTATGCTTGAAAGATGAGACAGTAGGAAGGAAAGGAAGGAAAGGGGAGCAAAAGAGATGGTGGGGCGCAGATTTCTGTCACTGATCATTATACAAGACAAAGCGTTGCCTTATTAAATCATTACACCATATTTCATAGCCATGTGGGGCTTTAAGCCAACCTGAATCCATAATTTCAGTTTAGGCTATACTGTTTTAGGGCCACATGCCAGTTATTCACTTGCTTGCAGCAGGTAGGAAAGATTGCCAGGGACACAACACACAATCTCAACGCCTGCTTCCAGATCCTCTGGCAGGACATGTGACGGTCCCTACGTCCTTCTACGACCCTACGACTACTAAATAAGCACAGACCCCATTGACCCCCCGCTTCCCCTATGCCCCAGAAGACCTGGACCTATTGCTCTAAAACTCCACTTACACCTCCACCCCCCACCCCACCCAGGACCGTCTTGTTCTCATCCTTGCTTTGGTTTTAACCCCAACTTCTTGGTGATGCCTGATGTTTTGCCTGCTGTACACTGTCTGACCTGAACAAAACACGTTTCTCTTGTGGATAAATAAAGACATCTTATCTTATCTTATCTTATCTTATATTATCTTATCTTATCTTAGGTCACCTACCCTTGGATTCATTTCAAACACAAGAATAAATCTTCATTTTTATGCTATACAGTCTCACAGTAACAGAGCCTCTTTTCCCCTCTATCGTTTGCCTTACGTGTAGGAGAGACAAAGAGAGGATGACATTGCATCTGCTTCTAAACAACGCCGGCTCCAACATATTCCTTTAGTGAGGTGTACCCTCCTCTCCTCTTCCTCTCATCTTCCTCTCCTCTCATCTTCTTCTCATCTTCCACTCCTCTCATCTTCCTCTCCTTTCACTCCTCTCCTTTCCTATCCTCTCCCCTCTTCATCTCGTCTCCTCTTCCTCTCCTTTCTCTCCTCTCATCCCCTCTTTATCTTCTTTCCTCTCCTCCCCTCTTTCTCTCTTCTTCTCTCCAATGCCCTCTCCCTCTGTGCGGCTCTGATATGACGTCCGTGGTGACGCACAGGCAGTGCTGCTGAATGGAAGAGTGTAATTATGGAGCTCTGTCTGTGTCTGAACAAATCCGATGGATCCTTCACCAGTCAAACCTTCAGGATGCACGGCCTACACAGAACATTGAGGGTGCACCAAATCGAAATACACTCTCAGAAATAGCGGGATCTCTTCTAAATACAATATCCATCTCTGTCAGCTTTGTCTGATAACATGGATCTGGACAGGGACGGTGGAGGTCAAGAATTGTCTGAGGTCTTTCCATTCACATTGGGAACAATGTGAGCGCGTGGTTTGTGCCCCAACCCATCGTACCATGAGGACAACCGCAGACAATGCATCAGTCTTAAAGCGATGTGTTGTTTTGACCACCTCTGTGAGTGTGAAGAAACTTGTCCTAGGGTTCATTTTTGGGACAATTTAGAGTGGCAGTCTTGTAGATTCTCAAATAAATATCTGTTAAGTTACAATCTTCTGCCGAACGAGGTTGCACAATAACGATTCAGCCCACCGGCTACAAATGAAAGCTGTTGCATTTGCGGTAATAAGGAGAAATACAAATGTACGTCTGTGGCGACATTCGCGCCAAAAATCCCGAGTGTCGCGCAGGTAACCGGTGGTGGTTGGTCCCCCAGAGCGGATAGGCGGAACAAACGCTCTGTGTTCTGGCGAGAAAACTAGTTAACAGTTTCCAAATGACTCCTGGGAAGCGCATTGAAGAAAAAAAGAAGAAAAAGAACGCAAGTAGAATCTTTTTGATCTGTTTAAAGATGAAATCCGTGATAATCCCGATCGTCCCTTCCTTCCGGCGGCGAGAACTACAAACAAGGCGTTAGCAGCCATTATCACTTTTGGGCTGTCAGCTCAGCGGTAAACAGTTCCCATCCTTGTACAGATGGCATGCCCGGACCAAAGCTAACACATGCCATCTAATATCTAACAAATAACATCGGACTATGGGAGAAAACTGTTCTACTGTAACGCTGACCTGTCCAACAGCAGCGTCGCATCCTCATCGTATTTCAGTCCTCTTTCTTGTTCGAAGAGGAACGTGTTTGCTGCTGCACCACTGTTCGCCCTTGTCAGTCACTAAGTTAAGACTAAGCTTTGTTTGTTTTGGGGTTTTTGTTGTTGTTGTTGTTTTTAAAAAAAAAATTTGTCAGTCTGTGTTGATTTTATATACTTTTACATGGTGCCTTTTTTGGGGTCTTTTTTCACATCAAACTGGCCAAAAGGTGCGGATCAATAACTGTCACCTGTCATGTTAAGAGGCGCTGCTATTGAATCGGCCGTGTGTGTCCCTTGATGACTCAGACTGGTCAGTGTCTATCCACTGTATTGTAAAAAAGTCACACAGCTTAAATTAACTCTTCTGCCGTGGCTAAGTGAGCATATCAAAAGTTGACAAATCATAATCACCTTTAATAATCGTGATAACATGTTTATTTTATTAACCATAATCACTTGTTCATAGTAAACAGTTATTAATCAATTTTTTTCTTACCTGCCATGTTGGCACTGTATTGATTCAAAAGTAACAAGCAGGTATTTCTATAATCACCTTATAATTGTTGTCGCTTTCAGTTTAAAGAAGACAAACAATAGATATAAAGTTTTTTTCTATGGCCAAACATTTAGCAAATAAATTCAACATTCATGCATGGGAGGAAATAAAAGTAGATAGGGTCAAGACAAAGTTATAATACATGCTGGGGAGGAGAGAGACAGACAGGCAGAGATAGATCGACAGACAGACAGACAGACACAGAGATAGACAGAGAGACAGGCAGGCAGAGACAGATAGAGACACAGAGACAGACAGGCAGAGATAGACAGAGAGACAGGCAGGTAGATACACACAGAGACAGACAGGCAGAGATAGACAGACAGACAGATAGGCAGATTGACAGAGCGAAACAGACATAGAAACACAGACAGGCAGAGAAAGAGAGACAGAGACAGACAGGCAGAGACAGACAGAGAGACAGATATGCAGAGCTAGACAGGCAGACAGACATAGAAACTCAGATAGAGATAGACAGAGAGAGACAGACAGGCAGACAGGGAGGAGGGGGTGATAAAACAGAAAGCTAACTGTGAGAGCTTTTGGTTTGTGAACTACAGGGGAAAAAACTCCGAAACGACCGTTTTCTACCCTCTCATTTTCACACAGTTTCTTGAGCTCTCTGATGAATGATTCTAACATATGGGTCCAGACTACATTAAAGTGTCCTTACTGGGTCTTGAATGGAGGCTCATTAGTAAGTCTCTACTGTAGTAGAGACTGTAGTATCAGAAAGAATAGTTGGATTTCCAAACTTATGAATTTGATAACAACAGTTACATTTGGGCCTGCATTTGTTTAATTTGACATGTCCACAACATGTGTACGTAGTTTCATTAACTTTGAAGATCATGATCCTCTTTTACCGTATGATAATGTGTAAGTAGTATAAAACTTTGCATCAACTTACGAAACTTCTACCATAAACTTTTGCTCCAACCTGAAGAGAAGCGGGTCTGGAAAACCTTGAAGAATTAAATTGGGATCAATGCAGTACAGAATAACTTCTAACATGGTTAACACTATAGATAAGGATCATAATAAATGTTCAAGCCTTTCCCACTCGAACAAAATCTATTCATTTCTCTATATTTGTTTATGGTGGCACGGTGGTGCAGTGGTTAGCGCAGTCACCTCCCAGTAAGAAGGTCCTGGGTTCGAGCCCAGGGGGTTGGGTCATCCCGGGTCGTTCTCTGCTGTGTGGAGTTTGCATGTTGTCTGGGTTTCCTCCGGGGGGCTCCGGTTTTTGTCCAAAGACATGTAAGTCAGGTGAATCGGCCGTACTAAATTGTCCCTAGGTATGAATGTGTGTGTGTGTGTGTGTGTGTGTGGGCCCTGTGATGGCCTGTCCAGGGTGTCCCCCCCGCCTGCCGGCCAATGACTGCTGGAAATAGGCTCCAGCAACCCTGCGACCCTGAGAGCAAGATAAGTGGTTGAGATAATGGATGGATGGATGGATGGATGGATATTTGTTTATTCAATTGCTTGTTTATTTAGTCATTCATTTTCCATCTATTCATCGGTGTTATCTGTTATTATTATAAGTAGTGGTATTAGTAGAAACGGAGATCATTTCTATTATTGCTTTTGTTATTGTTGTTGTTACTGTTATTGTTGTTGTCGTTTTTTCCCCCAGGATGTTGAAATTTCCGGATCAGCAATTTAAATAAATCACACAATTATTTCTCAGTTCCCGGTAAAGTTTAATCTAAGATGTTTTATTTCTTTAAGTTTTACGCATTAAGTATTGTGATTGTTCTTTTTTTATTTGCCCCCATATGTGAATAGGAATTACATCCCACTGTGTCAGCTGATAAGAAAAAATTATGTTATACTGTCATGTAAGAAGGACAAACTCACTTTTATCTGTTACCCTCTCTTCCTTTGACGCCGTGCAGTCAAGTGACTCGTCTTTTTGTGAAATGATACTCGCACGCCCTCTACTGGCTGCTGTTGACATGTTGCACAACCCTCAACTCCGCTTCCTTGTCCTCATACTTGGCACACTAAAAAGGAAACTGAACACTGAGCAGTAACAATATAGAAAACTGCCAATTTTTCATTAAATGTGGAGCCTATATTGCAGCAAGACAATGCTTTAACACCATACCACCTTCAGTGCTATTAATAATAATCATCATCGTCATCAAAACACATAATAGAAAAAGACAAAGGAGCCAGGAATACAGCCAGGAATAATTTAAGGGTTTCAAGTACAAATGTAAAAAGCAATGAACTAACTGTTGAATAAAATGAACAATACACAATCTATCCACTATAATAACAGCACTAGAGGCATGTTATATTTTGTGAATCTGTACCAAATATATTTAGGTAAATACACAAATATACAAAATAACTGTATAATTACATAGTGTGCACAGCAGTAGAATCGTCTGAGATAGAACTAATTGATGTCATTCTAGGATACTGGGAAACTGGAACACTGAAACAATGGAACACTAGAACAATGCAACACTGGAACACAGAAACACTGGAACACTAGAACACTGAAACACTAGAACATTGGAACACGAGAACATTGGAACACTAGAACACTGGAACACTAGAACACTGAATCAATCACTGGAACACTAGAAAACTGAAAAACTAGAACACGAACACCGGAACACTAGAACACCGAAACACCAGAACAATGAAACACTTGAACATGGAAACACTAAAACACTGGAAAAATAGAACACTGGAACACTTGAATATTAGAACACTAGAACGCTAGAACACTGAAACACTAGAACACTGAATCAATCACCGGAACACTAGAACACTGAAAAGCTAGAACAGTGAAACACTCGAACATTGGAACACTAGAACACTGGAACACTAGAACAGCGTTTCTCAAACTTCTCCTGGCGGACCACTTGTCCTGCATGTTTTAGATCTCTCCCTGCTCCAACACAGCTGATTCAAATGATCTACTCGTTATGAGCTCCCGAAGCTGCCTAATAACAAACCTGATCATTTAAATCAGCTGTGTTGGAGCAGGGAGAGATCTAAAACATGTAGGACAAGTGGCCCGCCAGGAGAGGTTTGAGAAACGCTGCACTAGAACATGAACACTGGAACACTAGAACACTGAAATACTAGAACATGTTGCGCAGAATATGTTAAAGGGATAATATATGTAATATCATAGCTTTCCTGAAGCATAATGCAACCAGTAAATATCAGCAGGGGTTGCTGGGTAGTATGGATTGAAGCATAGTAAATGATTCATGGCTCCCCTCTCTCCAGATTTCTGCAATCAAAAACACAAGCTGGAAAAGCTGAACGCGAAGTAACAATTCTGAGATAAATCATTTCCAAGTGCACCCATCAGTTGTCCTATGTCATCTTACTTTAGGCCAGAGCACCATACTATTTTCCTTGCATGGCTGGTAGACTTCATTGCCTTTCAAGCCCCGAATTCCAGTGCCAGTGCCTACCTCCTCTGTACCAGGTATACTGATATCCTGCTATCTCTGGTTTCTTCCCTGCAGCTGGATTTCACCTGACTTGACTAACCTCTTACAGAATACTGGTCAAAGCAGGGCCTCTGAGGCAGCCCCCCTCCTGATGTATTACAACTTCCCCATCGTATTCCAAGTCCACAACAAGAGCAAAGTTGGAGCTTCCTCCCCTCCATATCTGAGTTCTTTGCTTCTAATGTAGCACTCTCTTTACCCAATGTCAATTTTTTCCAAGGTGTGAAACCATGGATCCTGCCTGTGAGTCTTCTACCACCCCTTCACCCACAGAGTCTAAGGGCATTCCTACTTCCTGTCCCTTCAAGAGCAGAATAAGATAGCGTAGACAGTATTCCAAATTATGGAACATTCCAGTAAAAATATTAAAGAGGTACTTTCATGCTGTTTCTGAGCACATTTTTAACACAGTTGGTTTGAATTACAACCGAAACGTAGGTGTGGTTTTATGATTTCATAGCTATTGGCTACTGAAATTCAGGGTGGTAGTGCGGGTGTGGCTGGCCGGGTGAGCTAAACACTGGGGCTAAACCGCTTGCCACTTGCCATAGAAAAACGAGAAATTCAATGGTGGCAGCTCCCTTCCTGCTCTGTCTTCACTTTAACAAAAAAAAAAGGCGAGCGACGAGACCACCGACAGCAGCTTTGAGGTTGAGGATGTGGAAGACCTCTTTCTCAGTGGAAGTTGACTACTCGCCTCACGAACATGCTACTCAGCCAATACAGTCGTATTCCTTCGAGCCAAAAGGGTGCGTCTCCGGTTTTATAGCGTCCCGCTACGGACACGCCCTCTATGCTAATATCATTCGTGACGCGGCAAGTTACCACATTTTCGCCAACCGGAAATCAGTTACTCGACCGCCGATATCTCTTGTCTGGCCATGAATGTGATTTAGGGCTACCGTTTCTCTCATCGATCACATCCACACACACTCCTTACACAGATTAACAACAGGAAAAGTCGGATTTGATGCAAGTATCTCTTTAAGGTAAATTAAAAAAAAACATACACAAATTGCCACATGCTGCAGTTTGTCAGTGCTGGATAGATAGATTTATTTTACTCAGAGTCCAGGCACGGCTCCAGGATTTCAGTTTTGGGTGGGCCAGGCCCATTATGGATGGGCCTGGAATTCCCTAGAGGGGAAGAAAAATTTTCAATATTGACAATTTAAATATATCAATTTGGTGCATTTTGAGACCAAAATCGAGCTAGATAGAATAACAAATGTAATCACAAAAAACCCTCATAATTCATGCAACATTAACAAAATGAGCCAAAATGTTAAAAATTACTCAGTGCGAAATATATATTGCTTGAACAGCAGCGGTACCATCACTTGCCAACGTTGAAAGCCAGTGAGTGACCATTTTGAACTCTAATTCTATCACTGACCGACCAATAGAGGGCGCAACAGGTCTGTGACCAAGCAACCACAGCCCAATCAAAGGCCCTGTCCCAATACCCACCCTACGCGCTACCTAGAGTGGTGCAGTTTGGTATTACAGCGTTGCGTAGGGCATGTAAAGTCCCCTTTGGGAAGGAGGTTTAAATGAATTGAATTGGGACGCCTGAGTAACGCGAGCAGAGCAGCGAGCCAGTATTCAGAACTCGCTCATAATGTTATCTGTCATGTAAAGACATGCTGCTAGAGTTCATTATCAATCACTATCAATCACAGTCTACAAATCTCTATGATCACAAGACAATGGGCTATGCTAGATGATTTCATTAACATCGGGTTTTTTTCGATTTCATAAAGGCACATAGAGAAGATGCATTAAACAATTTATTGTCGTCACAGATTAGCCATCCTGTAGTAATGAACATCGGCCTTTCTCTTTTACATGGCTCAGCCTCAGACCATCTAGCAACAAAGTCGGCTGCATTGCAAAGGCATTTCAAGGTATGGCAGTTGGAACTAGCCTAGCCTATCCCGCCGGCGTCGAACATCACATCACGTGTCTCATGAACTTGCTTACGCATGAACATCAACATATAAAATTATGTTTATAAAAACTACTTTTAGCACAAAATCATGCGATTATTGACTTATTATTGATTATTGATTTCGAATCATTTATGACTAAATGAAAATTTGTAAAAAATAACATATATTTTTTGGGTAGGAAAATTGTAGGGTGGGCCTGGTGAAAAGTGGGCGGGCCTAGGACCGTCAGGCCCACCCATAACGCCGTGCCTGACTCAGACACAAGTGCACGCATACGCGTTATATATTGTGATTCTACCTGGTCCGTTGCTGCCACGTATGGGCGGACCAGGGTATTGATATTACGGATGACTTGAGGAGCGTCATATGACAGCTGTTGTGAATAAAACTACCGGCTGTCATGACGGCGAATTTCGAATCCGACTCCCGACTGATTTATGTTGTAAACCTAGCAGTATAAGTTGGGCAATACTCAAAGGAAGATACAACAATACGGAGATTAAACACACACACACACACACACACACACACACACACACACACACACACACACACACACACACATTACATTACAGTCATTTAGCCGACACTTTCATCCAAAGCGACTTACAATAAGTGCATTTAACGTAGGAAATCTCAGGAGAACTACTAGTCATCAGAGGTCATAAGTGCATCTAAACAAGCATCTAAGAGCAAAACCAGTGCTAAAGTAAAAGTGCAAGAAAGAGATTTTTTTTTTAATGAGTGAATACAATAAGTGCTAAGAACAAGTAACAGGGTAGTAGTTCTTAAAGAGGTGAGTTTTCAATCTGCGCCGAAAGATGGGCAGCGACTCCGCTGTCCTGACATCAGTGGGGAGTTCATTCCACCACTGTGGGGCCAGGACAGAAAAGAGCCGTGACCAGGTCAATCGGCAGCAAGGGCCTCTGAGCAACGGGGCAACCAGGCATCCCGAGGCAGCAGAGCGAAGTGGTCGGGCGGGGGTGTAGGGCTTGACCATGACCTGGAGATAGGAAGGCGCTGTTCCTTTCACTGCCCTGTAGGCTAGCACCAGAGTCTTAAACTGGATGTGAGCAGCTACTGGGAGCCAGTATAGGGACATGAGAAGGGGAGTTGTGTGGGAGAACTTAGGGCAGTTGAACACCAGACGAGCTGCAGCTTTCTGAACAAGCTCCAGAGGTCTGATGGCCGATGCCGGGGCGCCAGTAAGGAGGAAGTTGCCGTAGTCCAGCCGGGAGATGATCAGAGCCTGGATGAGCACCTGTGCCATCTCGTCGGTGAGGAATGGGCGAATCCTCCTGATGTTATAGAGGAGAAATCTGCAGGAGCGAGCACCCGATGCAACGTTTTCAGCAAAGGACAGTTGGTCGTCCAGGATCACACCCAGATTCCTCAGTCTGATTTGGCATCACCACGGTGTTGTCAATGGTGATGGTCAGGTCTCGGTGTGGGCAACCTTTCCCTGGGAGGAACATCAGCTCTGTCTTGTCCAGATTGAGCTTCAGGTGGTGTGTCGCCATCCACTCCGAGATGTCAGTCAAGCACGCAGCAATGCGTGTCTCTACTTGTGTGTCAGAGCGAGGAAAGGACAAGATCAGCTGGGTGTCATCGGCATAACAATGGTAAGAGAAGTCATGCGAGCGAATAACAGAACCCAGGGATGTTGTGTACAGGGAGGAAAGGAGAGGACCCAGAACCAAACCCTGTGGAATACCTGTAGTCAGTCTGCGAGGCTCCGACACAGATCCCCTCCATGTCACCTGGTAGGAGCAACCCATCAGGTCACACACACACACACACACACACACACACACACACACACACACACACACACACACACACAACTTCAAATGTTGGCAGAGGATCAGAAATAATGATGGATGATATTAAGGTAGCGAGCTCATGTTACATTTAATTCTATTTGTAGTCATTTTCTAAATTTCACACTATAATTTGTAATTAGCAATTCTTAGCAAGCCAGACCAGTACATCTGTCATATTCAGGTGGATGCAACCTGCAATGAGTCCACAACTGAAAACATTAAAAAGTACTGTTTAAGAGTGTTGTTCCTTGCACACGAGTAGAATTTTTCTTCAAGAACATCAAAATTTGATGGGTGTGTGCATGCGCGGATGCCTGTGTGCATGCATGCATGCACATGTTTGTATGGTGTGTGTGTGTGTTTGTGTGTGTGTGTGTGTGTGTGTGTGTGTGTGTGTGTGTGTGTGTGTGTGTGATTTTGCATGGGTCTGGAAAAACCCATTAATGAACATTAACCATTTAACTTGGTGACAGATCAACCAGACTAAAGGCCAGACATCAGAGCAAGACAGGCTTTTTTCCTTTTTATGGTGTTTGTTAGCATGATTTTAAAGTGAAAGAAAAAAGAGGGGGAAAACAAGGCTGAATGGAGTAGAAAGAGATGGTGGTTTGTTTATCTCACACACACACACACACACACACACACACACACACACACACACACACACACACACACACACACACACACACACACACACACACAAACACACACACATTCCTTGGTCCTTGCAAAGATTACCTAGTGCTACAGAGAGCAAAGTAGTAGAAGGAGGAAGGGAGGGAGAGAAAGGGGATGAATTTGGCAGGTATGCCATAATAAGCCTCGGTGTTAACATACCTAGGCACTGGCAGAATGGAGCTCAGTGGAGCAGTCATGGAGGGCCAGAGAAAGGGAAAGGACAACCAGGTCTTTCAGACAGAGGTAGGATAAAAATGTGAACAAAGATGTACTTCCTCAAGCTATGCATTGGAAAAAAACATTTTCTTTAGTGTTTCGATTTGGACTCTGCCTGATATGAGTACTAGTTTCTTTTAGTGGAGCAAATTTGTTTTGACAGGATCACTTATTGTATAACCAGCGTCTCTATCTGCATGAAGTTTGTGCTAAGTAAACCACTTCTGGTAGATACAACAGCTTTACAGTCTCATCCTTTGGACAAAAAAGGTTTTAAGATATCCCTGTGTAAACACTGATGTTTGTCTCACTCAAAGGTGATGACAGTATAGAGCATGTACTCTCTGCTCTCAGCACTGGCACATATTTTCATTACAATCCTAATTTTGGTTTTCAAAACAGTTCAAATGGAGAATGGTCTTTTCTTTGTATTACAGTTTTGTCACAAAGTGATATGCCTTAATTTTGGATAACACCCCTACAGTTTGAATTAGAAACTCTGTGTTACATGAACATGCATTCCTTAAAGATGGTTTAATGGTGGTGACAGTCAAATCTCTATATTATGTTCTATACTGTATGTAAGACGGCATGGGTGGGCACCAGATTATTGTAACTAGGGACACAATCGCACAGCAAGCCACTTGGACAAACTACAATACTGTGGCTGTACACTTGGACAATTGGGTATTTTGCTACTTTTTCTTGGAGACACACATTCACATGTAGTCAAAATTCACTTGCAAGTCTACAGCGAGAAAAATCTCCTTCAAGTGCTTAGTTTACATTTGTTTACTTTTGGATTCTATGTAAACCTGTCATTGTGCAAATAGACTTGTGTTAACATGCCAGTTACTGGTTTTAAAACGGTGTGTGTGTGTGTGTGTGTGTGTGTGTGTGTGTGTGTGTGTGTGTGTGTGTGTGTGTGTGTGTGTGTGTGTGTGTGTGTGTGTTTCTGCTTGAGTTTCTATCTGTGTGGGTGAGTTTATGTATGTGTTTGTGTGTGTGCGTGTGCATGTGTGTGTGTGTGCATGCGTGCATGTGTGTCTGTGCACGAGCATGTTACAGGAGGATCAGGATCAGATATACATTGATTTAGACGTTGCAGAGGACACAAATGAAAAAGAAGCTGAACTGAAGCAATGGTCCGTGAAACCCGAACAAACACCATTAATTGCTGACACACATTCTGCCAGTGTTTTACAAGTCACGCCTTACGTGTTCTCCCTTTGGTCTGAGAGTAATGGCTGCCCTTTCCATGTTGTTCCATTTGTCTCTCTCTCTCTATCTGTCTCCTCCTAGGTATTTACAAAAGAAAATGGAAACGCTTAAAGAGTATCTGGCAGGACACAAAAAAGTGATCAAGTTGGTTACACACCTGGTTTTAGCAGGAGGTATCTAGTCTGTCTTCATTTGTTAAACTGAGGCTGGATAAAATGAGCTGCAAGCCTTTTTTTGACTCCCCCTCGACTGTAACAGGACCAGTATATCTATACATATAGGACCAGTATGTGTGTCTGTGTGTATGTATATATATATATGTGTGTGTGTGTGTGTATGGCGGTTTTTTCCCCCCAAAACCGTCAATGGCGGTGTTATAAGTGCTCAACTAATGAGGAGCAGAATATCAACACAGACACAGGAAAAAAAGTTTTACTGCATTGCAGTATAGGCCTGTTTCGTGCGTCGTGCACTCATCAGCTGCTAATGTGAAAATAACAAATAAGCCTACATCTATACATACACACACACACACACACACACACACACACACACACACACACACACACACACACACATATACAGCCTTGGTGCCAGTCTGATACTATGGATCCTGAAACTGGATTTCGTTTTTGTTTTATTGACACCTGTGGTGATAGTAGGTAGTTGATGTTCTAACGACCGAAATCCCAAATCCCACACAAATGAAAGAGGTGCCCGTGCTGTTGTGTCAGAAACCCTCCCAGCAATGAACAAAAGAGCTATGGTTTCAGCCATGGCATTGTATCATCTGTTGGTAAATGTCTTCTATGGACTCGTTCTGTCATATGTGTGTATTAGCCACAACTTTGATTCTTCTTCAAAATCACCGCTACTTTCCCATTTGTCTTTTACATTTGCTTAAATGTACACACACGCGCACATGCACGCACCGACACATACACACACATACATACACATTCACACACATGCACATTCACACTCATACACATACATACACATTCACACACATACACACGCATACACACACGCACGCACGCGCACACATACATACACACACACACGCATCCCTTTCTTTGACCTACATCTCTTTGACTTATGAAAGCTTTTGCTTGCTCACCATAATACTGAATTGTTTGTAACTTAACAAACCAAAAACGCTGTGATATAAACAGATGATATAACAGGCCATTACCATCAGTTATAATGCCTCGGGTTTTCAAGTTTGGATTTCAGCAATGGATTTTGTCTTTTTTTTTTTATCCTTGTCATAAGCTGATTGTTGGGGCTTACTGACAGGTCTTTTTTTCTTGCAATGAACCTGTTTGGTCTTCGTATTGCATTTAGCACGCGTTAGGTTTCATGGGAGTGGAAAGGCTTTTTTAATCCGCAAATTTATGTATAATATTTTAGGTACCATTTACTTCCAGTTTAGTTATTTTTCTGTACACGATTACTGAACCAAAAGCCTCATGCGTGTCTCAAAACATGACACGTGCCCTTTCTCAAAGATATGTAATCTATGCTTTTTGAAAACAAAGATATTCTTCTCAGGTTTTGTTGCTATGGTGATAGCAGCATGCATTTTGAACTTCCATCGAGCAATCGGGCTGCTGGTCATCACCTTGGTTACCGTGTTCTTTCTGGCCTGGGATTGGTTGATGGAGCGTTATGGCGACTGGGTATGGGAAGAACTTTATCCTATCAGGGACCTCCTCAACAAAAACGAGAAATGGATCAAATGGTGAGAAATGGAGCACTATGTCCAAATTGAGTTACTTACTATTACAATAAAGTGCCAGGCTCCATGATGATACCTGAAACACACACACACACACACACACACACACACACACACACACACACACACACACACACACACACACACACACACACACACACACACGCACATCGGTGTTAACTATAAATACTCAGTTAAAGACAGAAATGATGTGACTCACTGCATTGGTGAACTTTGCCATGCCGTCTACTAAAAGAGCCTACAGGTTAGAATCTACCTCATCAATTTGCTATGCATTTCCCAAACATACAGTTTTCTATCGCCTCGAAACACAGAATTAGATTACTACATCATTTTATGCCGTTTTTATGCCTGATTTATATGTGATTTAAATTTACATGCATTCATACTTCTTCGCACAAATATTTGTACTTCTAAATATGTACAGTATAATTACTGTCCATGATGTGTGTATTATACTTTCGAGTACACTGTATTTTTACTGTAATCCTGTTTTCTCTAGCTGCGTCCTGTATATAGAACAACAATGAGCCGATTTCACATAAGAGACGTGCCCTCCAGTGCAGGTCACATGTCGAGTCCTGGAAATGTTGACCTGTTATTTTGTAATTGTCAGTTTACTCTGTTTCTACTTTTTCCTCTCGGATTCTCCCTCAAGTCAGGTGGGTGACTAGTCTCCTCTCGATGGCGATTTCCTTCAAGTAGTCGTGAATGAATAGGGGAAAGTGGATGAAACACAGCAGAATTCCCTCTTGAAAACAAAAACAAACTCACTCGTAATTTGTACATTTGTAAGGGTCGTCACAGATGCAGGAGCCTATACAAATATACACCTGTACAACCACACTATATATATATATATATATATATATATATATATATATATATATATATATATATATATATATATATATATATATATATATATATACACTACCGTTCAAAAGTTTGGGATCACCCAAACAATTTTGTGTTTTCCATGAAAAGTCACACTTATTCACCACCATATGTTGTGAAATGAATAGAAAATAGAGTCAAGACATTGACAAGGTTAGAAATAATTATTTGTATTTGAAATAAGATTTTTTTTACATCAAACTTTGCTTTCGTCAAAGAATCCTCCATTTGCAGCAATTACAGCATTGCAGACCTTTGGCATTCTAGCTGTTAATTTGTTGAGGTAATCTGGAGAAATTGCACCCCACGCTTCCAGAAGCAGCTCCCACAAGTTGGATTGGTTGGATGGGCACTTCTTTGAGCAGATTGAGTTTCTGGAGCATCACATTTGTGGGGTCAATTAAACGCTCAAAATGGCCAGAAAAAGAGAACTTTCATCTGAAACTCGACAGTCTATTCTTGTTCTTAGAAATGAAGGCTATTCCATGCGAGAAATTGCTAAGAAATTGAAGATATCCTACACCGGTGTGTACTACTCCCTTCAGAGGACAGCACAAACAGGCTCTAACCAGAGTAGAAAAAGAAGTGGGAGGCCGCGTTGCACAACTGAGCAAGAAGATAAGTACATTAGAGTCTCTAGTTTGAGAAACAGACGCCTCACAGGTCCCCAACTGGCATCTTCATTAAATAGTACCTGTTAGAGCCTGTTTGTGCTGTCCTCTGAAGGGAGTAGTACACACCGGTGTAGGAAATCTTCAATTTCTTAGCAATTTCTCGCATGGAATAGCCTTCATTTCTAAGAACAAGAATAGACTGTCGAGTTTCAGATGAAAGTTCTCTTTTTCTGGCCATTTTGAGCGTTTAATTGACCCCACAAATGTGATGCTCCAGAAACTCAATCTGCTCAAAGAAGTGCCCATCCAACCAATCCAACTTGTGGGAGCTGCTTCTGGAAGCGTGGGGTGCAATTTCTCCAGATTACCTCAACAAATTAACAGCTAGAATGCCAAAGGTCTGCAATGCTGTAATTGCTGCAAATGGAGGATTCTTTGACGAAAGCAAAGTTTGATGTAAAAAAAATCTTATTTCAAATACAAATCATTATTTCTAACCTTGTCAATGTCTTGACTCTATTTTCTATTCATTTCACAACATATGGTGGTGAATAAGTGTGACTTTTCATGGAAAACACGAAATTTTTTGGGTGATCCCAAACTTTTGAATGGTAGTGTATATATCCCCATCCATCCATCCATCCATTATCTGAACCGCTTATCCTGCTCTCAGGGTCACGGGGATGCTGGAGCCTATTCCTGCAGTCACTAGGCGGCAGGCGGGGAGACAGCCTGGACAGGCCAGCAGGCCATCACAGCGCCAACACACACACACACACACACACACACACACACACACACACACACACACACACACATTCATAATTTAGTATGGCTGATTCACCTAATTTACATGTCTTTGGGCTGTGGGAGGAAACCGGAGTCCCCGGAGGAAACCCACGCAGACATGGGGAGAACATGCATACCTTACACAGAGGACGACCCGGGATGACCCACCAAGGTTGGACTACCCCGGGGCTCGACCTTCTTGTTGTGAGGTGACTGCGCTAACCACTGTGCTGCCCAATATATATATATATATATATATATATAGGTGCTCTGTCCAGGGGGTGTTCTTGCCTCAACAGTATAGGGAAAGTGCTGAACAAATAAGGCGCAAAATAATCCAGTGAAACAAAAACAAAATATCTGAGTGCACTGGTATTCATGCTATTACACAACTACAGTGTGAGCAGAAACCACCCTTTTAATCCACAGACCCTCATGTAACAAGGACATGTCTGCCATTGAAAGTGGATTCAGTGACAAAATCTTTTCTAAGCTATAAACCGACTGGACACATCAGAATATTTCCTGCGAAAAAAGAAGGGATGCATCTTCATCCTTCATATCCATCTCAGCACTTGTTAAACTCTTCCCTGTGCACAAGAACAGTTTCTTTCCACCAGCTGTCACTCTGATGAACACTTAACATTGTCATAATAAATCTAAGGGCACTATATACTGTATATTGTATGTATACGTGCATATTCTGTCATGTCCACCGACCTCATGTATAAGAGTAACCTGCTAACATTTGTCCAGCACCTTTGCACTCTGCACCATTGCCTTCCTGTTGCAACTGTATATAGTCACTCCTATATATTCCTGCAGATTGTTGTGCTGTTCTATGATTGTACATTGAGAACCACTAAACCAGAGTCAAATTCCATGTATGTGCAAACATACATGGCCAAATAAAGATGATTCTGGGGACGTCTGGGTAGTGTAGTGGACTTTTACATTGCCTACCAACATGGGGATCACCGGTTTGAATCCCTGTGTTACCTCCGGCTTTGTCAGGCATCCCTACAGACACAATAGGCCATGTCTGCGGGTGGGAAGCCGGACATGGGTATGTGTCCTAGTTACTGCACTAGTGCCTCCTCTGGTCGGTCGGGGCGCCTGTTCAGGGGGGACGGGCAACTGGAGGGAATGGTGTGATCCTCCCATGCGCTACATCCCCCTGGTGAAACTCGTCACTGTCAGGTGAAAAGAAGCAGCTGGCAACCCCACATGTATCGGAGGAGGCATGCGGTAGTCTGCAGCTCTCCCCAGATTGGCAGAGGGGGTGGAGCAGCAACTGGGACGGCTCAGGAGTGGGCTGATTGACCAGGTACAATTGCAGAGAAAAAAAAAAAAGGGGGGGTCCAAAAAAAAAAATTAAAAAAAGAGGATTCTGATTCTACTTGTAACAGTTCTCGTTCTCTCTCTCTCTCTCTCTCTCTCTCTCTCTCTCTCTCTCTCTCTCTCTCTCTCTCTCTCTCTCTCTCTCTCTCTCTCTCTCTCTCTCTCTCTCTCTCTCTCTCACTCATGTTTCTTTCACTCTCACTCTCTCCCAACCTCATTTTTTTAACCACCTTTCTTTCTCCCTCTCTCCCTTGCTCTATCCCTCTTGATGTCTCTCTCTCGCTCCCATCCTCTCTTGTCCATCCAGGGATGATATGTGGGTCTTTGGTAGTAGGGGTTGTATGCTGGCTGGTACTGGACACAGCCAGGCAGGGGACCAGACAGCTGGTGTCCTTTGCTGGTCTGATTTTTTTCATCTTCTTAATGCTGCTCTTCTCCAACAACCCATTTAAAGTAAGGCACACACACACACACACACACACACACACACACACACACACACACATTATTGTGTGTGTGTGTGTGTGTGTGTGTGTGTGTGTGTGTGCTGCAGGTTTGTTGGCGTACTGTGCTATGAGGCATTGGACTGCAGTTTGCCTTTGGTCTGCTTATCCTCAGGACCAGGGTTGGCTTCATGGCAGTAGAATGGCTTGGAAAACAAGTAGAGGTACACACTCACATAGACACACACAAATACACAGATGCACACATGCACACTTTAAAAGGATCTGAAACGATTACCAGTCATTATGCAAGTGCTTGTCTTCCCTTATTTGACGATAAGTTTCCAGAATCAAGAATCAAGAACAATTTCATGTCATTCCTATCATGTACTAGAGTGCACAAAAGAAATGAAATGTTGTTTCACCCAGCCCACAGCACAGCAGTGCAACACAAAATAGAAAAACATATCCAGATTTCCAAAAACACCACCAAAAACGGAAAACAAAGAAAAATAAATAAATAACACAAACGGTTAAAAACACAGTCCATTCGGTGCAACACAGTCCCAAAATTCCCTGTTCCAGGCAAGGCCGTGGTTCTTGGAGCTACAAGTTTGTTCACTCTTCAAGAAACTCTTCCTGAAACTAAATCGTTTTAAAGAAAATGCTAGCTTGTACGACCATACGTTCACATTCACTAGATATTAAAAATGTCTAGTGATAGTTTGGATTTACCAGCTGCTTTGGCCTGTGAACAAAATGACCTTCCTACACTGAAAAACACAAGCTGCATTTAAACTTGGTTTAAGTAATTTCATAATTGGATAAGATTTAGTTTTGGGTTAGATATCCCAATTCACTATATGGACTAGATGTTGATGGAATTGGCTCTGGAGGCAGGGGCCTGAGGGTTGGCTTGGGATCATGCCTACGGCCTTCTCCAACCTTCTCCAGGTCAAGAGCCTCCCATCAATACCCCATTTGTAGGGGTAGGTCCAATAACTTGGCTGTTTATCCCGAACCTATAAACAGACACACTCACAGGTTTTTTGGACTCACTGAAACAGATTTTAAAATTCTCTTGTCTTTCTCCATCACATAGACATTTCTGTCTTACACGGACGTCAGGTCTCAGTTTGTTTTTGGTGATAGTTACACAGACCACTTCTTTGCTTTCAAGGTATGTCACAAACCAGTAAATGCACGTGTGCAATTATACTCACACACACGCACGCATGCACACACACACACTTTTGTTGATAAGGACAGTAATGATGACAACAGCAATTATGATAATCATGCTGTTGCTGCTGCTGATTATGATGACAGTGTTGCTCTATTTCCAGGTGCTTCCCGACATGGTTTTTTTCAGCACAGTCATCTCCATACTCTATTGTGTTGGCTTCATGCCTTGGCTCATTCTCAAGGTGTGTGTGTGTGTGTGTGTGTGTGTGTGTGTGTGTGTGTGTGTGTGTGTGTGTGTGTGTGTGTGTGTGTGTGTGTGTGTGTGTGTGTGTGTGTGTGGAATAGAAACAAAAAAAAAGAGTTCTTTAGCCCAAAAAAAAAAATGACAGTACATCATGACAGATTACCCAAGTGTGGTTATGAAATATGAAAAATGTGTGTGTTTGCTATGCTGATGATACCCAGCTCTTCCTATCATTCCCACCTGATGATTTCACAGTATCGGCACAGATATCGTAATGCCTTGCTGATATCGCTGCATGGATGAAAGAATGCCACCTTCAGTTTAACTATCTAAGACTGAGCTCCTTGTCATCCCAGCCAGTCCATCCTTACAACAGATCAACATCCAGCTCTGATCAACCCAACTCATGCCCACAAAGTCTGCCCGGAACCTGGGTGTCATGATTGATGACAACTAGCCTTTAAGGTTCACATGGCCTCGATTGCTCAGTCGTGCCAATTTTCTCTTTACAACAATTAGGAAAATTAGACTGTACCTGTCTGAGCATGCAGCACAACTCCTGGTACAAGCTCTTGTAATATCACACACTGACTACTGCTACTCCTTACTGGCAGGTCTCCCTGCTTGCACTTTCAAACCTCTGCAAATGATCCAGAACGCAGCGGCACACCTGGTCTTCAACCAACCCAAAACAGGACATGTCACTCAGCTGTTTGTATCCCTCCATTGGTTCCCAGTTGCTGTCCGCATCAAATTTGAAACCTTGAAGCTCGTTTACAAAACAGCAACTAAAACGGCTCCTGCCTACCTGAACTCCCTCATACAGGTCTACACTCAGTCCCGCTCACCACGCTCTGCCAGTAAAAGGCGCCTGGCACTTCCACCACAACAGGGCCATAAGTCACTAGCCAGATTCTTCTCTTCTGGAGTTCCCCGGTGGTGGAACGAGCTACCAAACTCCATTTGATCCGCTGAGTCCCTCTCCGTCTTTAAGAAGAAGCTAAAGACCCAGCTCTTTCATGAACACCTCCACACCTGATGATAGTAATAAAAATAATAATAATAAAACGCTTCTATACACCCTATGCATTGCCTTAGCGCACTGTCTGTTGATACCTATGTCCTGTTGGACTTAAACCTAATTTTTTGGCAATTATTTGCGTTGTTGTCCCCTGACTAGATCCTTGCTTGTGTTGTATTAACTCTCAGATGTACGTCGCTATGGGTAAAAGCATCTGCTAAATGAAATTGTAAAATTGTAACATAACTGCAATTTAGAAAATGAAAAATGTTGACTCAGTGAAAACAGCTTGGCAATCGAGAAAAAAAAATCATGCCCCCCTCCCCCCCAAAGACACACTTCTCTTCCGGCTGTGCCAAGAAAACAAAGTGCAAATAAGATTCTCCAACAAATTCAGACAGACACCTTCAACTCCACCATATCAGCAACAAAAATCAAATGCCAACACACCGTTGCACTCCAAAGGCAGGTACACGTTTGACTGCCACACTTTGAAGAACAGATTTACAAACAAACACACATCCTGTGCAATCATCCTGCCATAAAATACACATACACAAACGTATGCACATAAACTCGTATATGCAAACACCCACACAAACACACACACACACGCACACACGCACGCACGCACGCACGCACTAACAAATAAAAGAAAGATAAGGCTAAAAATTGCCATTATTTCAACTTTTTTTAAAAGCCCCATCATTTGTGTACAATTTCCTGACCTAGCATCCGGTTCTCTCTCTCTCTCTCTCTTCCCCTGGCAAACAGAATTAAACTATGATATTCCACATTGCAATTCCTTTTTATATTAGATTCAGATTCAAAAAAACTTCCTTAATCCCAAGGGAAACCGTTTCTGTCAACTTAATTCTGTTGTTTATTTCTCTCGCATCAACCACCCTTTTCACTGTGGTAATTATTTTTGTTTTTGTTGCCTTTGGAAACATGCCAAGGCAATACCATATTGTACTACAGTCATGAGAGAGAGAGAGAGAGAGAGAGAGAGAGAGAGAGAGAGAGAGAGAGAGAGAGAGAGAGAGAGAGAGAGAGAGAGAGAGAGAGAGAGAGAGAGAGATGATGTTGCCTGACACATTTCTTTTCATCCAGATGGGGTACATAATGCAGGTTACCATGGGAACATCTCCAACAGAATCGATGGTGGCTGCAGGAAACATATTTGTGGGACAGGTGTGTGTGTGTGTGTGTGTGTGTGTGTGTGTGTGTGTGTGTGTGTGTGTGTGTGTGTGTGTGTGTGTGTGTGTGTGTACATACACACAGGGTGTTGTGATGCGTCTAGTGCAGCAGTGTGTAGTTGGAGGGAAGGTGCATGTGTTCTTCCAACCCGCTTGTGTCCTTCCTGCCCTTAGCTTGCTGCCGCTGGCTAGCCTTTGTGGCGAATAGGGAAGCATGCTAGCGTGTAACCCTTCCCTTGCCAGTACATAGCCTCTCCTTCACCAAGACTCCTGCCGGGCCTCCCCGTGGCCACACATGGTAACTGGGGTCTTGCGGCCCCAGGCTAACTTGGCAGGGGATCTCGGAGCAGCAGTGGGCCCCAGAGATATGGTGTGCAGGCCCACCCTGGTGGACACGCCCTGGCACCTATCAGCCACTGCCCCGCTGCCTTGTGGGTGAGTCTGGAAGACATAAGGCTAAGGGAGCTCACCCCAACAGAAAAGCAAGCTGTGGCGGCACGCTTCGAGGCGGTTTCCGAAAAACTGGATTTCCGGCAGCCCCCTGCAGTTGTGTGGAGGTGCCGGTCGTCTAGGGATCCCCCTTGCCATCGGAACCATCTCCTCTACAATCAAGTCATGTGGCGTTGGGAGAAGCGCACCCCCCATGCCACTTTAAAAACCATCTCTGCTGCGCAGGTATCTTCTGCTATCTGAGTCCTCAAAGGACCCACAAATAGAAGAAGATGGTCATCATCGGGCACGATGGACAACCAGCAAGCAAGCAAACAAGTGTGTGTGTGTGTGTGTGTGTGTGGCTCTTTATTAGGACTATCTTTAAGGAAAAAAAAGTGACTTGACCAACAACAGTTGTTGACAAACGAAACACTGATTGCTTGAGAGAAAACAACCAAGACAAATCGTGAATGAAACTGCTGCTTTATAGATACTATGCTCACAGATGTTCATCTCCATCCCATTCACCCTGATGGATACGAAACATGTGTTGCTGACCAAGTGCACTCACGGTCTGTTCATCCATCACTCTCAAATCCCAAACCCCCCTCCTCCTCTTCCTCTCTCTCTCTTTCTTCAGACAGAGGCTCCTCTCCTAATTCGTCCTTACATCAGTCAGCTGACCTGGTCTGAGATCCATGCTGTGCAGACAGGAGGCTTTGCCAGCATCTCCAGTACCATCCTGAGAGCCTTCATATCCTTTGGGGTGAGCGGAGGAGGAAAAGGGGCTAGAGAGGATCTGAAGCTCTCCAAGTAAAAAAGACAAACATCTGCCTTTTACAAATGTACAATTCCTTTGGTAATATTGAAAACAGATATGTTAACTTTTTTCCCCATCTCAATTTGGGAGATAAACTAAAGGAAGTGGTTTTGGCCTGAGCCTAACTTCACCCACTGCATAATTTTGAAAAAATGCTAAAAAGGTGAAGAAGGTGGAAGGAGTACTTTGAGGGGCTGATGAATAAAAAAAAAAAAAGAGAGAGCGAGAAGGCTGGATGTTGTGGGGATAGTGAACCAGGAAGTGCGGTGGATTAGCAAGGAGGAAGTGACAGCAGCTATGATGAGGATGAAGAGTGGAAAGGCAGCTGGTCCAGATGACATACCTGTGGAGGCATGGAGATGTTTTTATTTGCATGTTCAAAATGAAAATATTTGAATTTGAATGTTTAGGAGAGATGGCAGTTGAATGTTTTACTAGATTGTTTAACACAATCTTGGAAAGTGATGCCTGAGGAGTGGAGAAGAAGCATACTGGTACCGATTTTCAAGAATAAGGGCCACGTGCAGAACTGTAGTAATTACAGGGTTATAAAGTTGATCAGCTACAACATGAAGACATGAGAAAGAGTAATAGACGCTACGTTAAGAGGAGAGGTGATGAATAGCGAGCAGCAGTATGGTTTCATGCCATGAAAGAGCACAACAGATGCGATGTTTGCTTTGAGAATGTAGATCGAGAAGTATAGAGAAGGTCAGAAGGAGTTATATTGTGTCTTTGTGGATTTAAAGAAAGTATATAACAGGGTGCCGAGAGAGGAAGTGTGGTATTGTATGAGGAAGTCGGGAGTGGCAGAGAAGTATGTAGGAGTGGTGGATATGTACGAGGGCAGTGTGACAGTGGTGAGGTGTGTGGTTGGAATGACAGATGGGTTCAAGGTGGAGGTGGTATTACATCAAGGATCGGTTCTGAGCCCTTTCTTGTTTGCAATGGTGATGGACAGGTTGACAGACGAGATTAGGCAGGAGTCTCCATGGACTATGATGTTTGCGGATGACATTGTGATCTGTAGTGAGAGTAGGGAGCAGGTTGAGGAGAACTTGAAGAGGTGGAGGCATGCATTGGAGAGAAGAGGAATGAAAGTCAGTAGGTGCAAGATGGAATACAGATGCCTGAACAAGAGGGAGGACAGCAGAATAGTGATGATGCAAGGAGTAGAGGTGACAAAGGCATATGAGTTTAAATACTTGGGATCAACGGTTCAAAGTAGTGGGGAGTGCAAAAGAGGGGTGAAGAAGAGAGTGCAGACAGGGTAGAGCGACTGGAGAGGAGTGTCAGGAGTGATTTGCAAGGGTACCAGCAAAAGTGAAAGTTTACAAGGTGGTAGTGAGACCAGCTTTACTATATGGTTTGGAGACAGTGGCACTGGTCAAAAGACAGGAGGTGGAGCTGGAGTTGGCAGAGTTGAAGACACAAAGATTTTCATTGGGAGTGACGAAGAAGGACAGGATTAGGAACGAATATATTAGAGGGACAGCTCAGGTTGGACTGTTTAGAGACAAAGCAAGAGGCAAGATTGAGATGGTTTGGACATGTGCGGAGGAGAAGTACTGGGGGAAGGATGCTGAATTGAAGGCGTGGTCTGTCCTGACTGTGAATGCCTGGCCGTACAGGTAGGGGTGGAAATGTTCTGTGGCCTTCACCACTGCTAACAGTTCACGCCTCGTCACACAGTAATTTTGCTCCGACTGGTTAAAGGCTTGGCTGTAGAATGCCACCACCTGCTCCCCGCCCCCTCAACTATGAGAGTTCTTCTCCCACTCCTTTGTCACTGGCATCCGTATCCAGTATGAAGGGACAGTCTGGTAAGGGGTAGGCTAAGACTGGGGAGGTGACCAAAGCCTCCTTCATTGCCACGAATGCCCAATCACACTCTTCTGTCCACTGGAATGGCTTTGCCGTCTCCGCCCTGTGTAAGGGGCTGGCCATGTCTGCGTAACTCCTCACTCTCAAAACATCAGTAATAGTTCGCCAGGCCCAGGAAGCTCTTCAGCTGGGGTACATTCACTGGCTGAGGCCACTCTGCCACCGCCTTGACTTTCTCTGGGTTGGTGGCTATTCCGGCACCACTGACGATGTGCCCCAGGAATAGTGTTTGGCGCTGGAAAAGCTGACACTTCTGGGGGTGGAGATTTAGGTTTGCCTGCCGCAGTCTACCTTGAATATCTCTCAAGTTTGCAAGTTCCTGTTCAAAGGTGGGTGCGTGGGTCAACAAGTCATCCAAGTAGACTAAGCAGGCAGATGCAGATAGACCCTCAAGTATCATCTCCATCAACCTCTCGAAGGTGGCGGGGATTATTACAGAGGCCGAAGGCCATTACTATAAATTCCCAGAGGCCCTGTCCCAATGAGAAGGCTGTTTTCTCCCTCAATTCGTTGTCTAGCTGTACCTGCCAGTACCCGCTTCTCAGGTCAAGTGTAGAGAACCAACACGACCCGGCCAGGTTATCCAGGGCATCATCCACATGGGGTATGGGTTGTGCCTCCTTTATGGTGACCTCGTTGAGTTTGCGATGGTCCACACAGAACCAGGTCGACCCATCTTTCTTTGGGACAAGAATGGCTGGCGATGCCCACGGGGCTCTTGGATGGTACGATGATACCAGCCTCTCTCATCCTCTGCCGCTCCTGTTCCGCCTGTTTTTTTGTGGATGGGCAGGCGATACGGGGCTTGGCCACGAGCAACATGGCGCTGCTCCAATAGTCGTAGCTCTGCCCTGTCAACCGGGAAACACTTTCTTAAATGGCCCGTGTCTACGTAACACAGAACGTCAACCGATTATGGTGAATTATGCCCATACAGTCTGCTACAATCCAGACTTTTGTATAAAATACATTATCCAGTGAGTTATTATGCTTTTTTGTGCACTTGACTACCTAAGAGCAGAAAAGCCTTGCGCACCCTCTGTGATCTTTGGCGCCCCCCACCCCCAGAGCAGACAAAGCCCCCCCCCCGGGTTCCCAACCCCCCCTCCCCTCCAAGGAGGGTGCGGACCCCAGGGTGGGAACGACTGCTCTATGGGATACCCGCGATAGCGCAGCTGGAGCGGTTAACATTTTCCCGTTCAGCCCAGTACACCGTTTCTACCTCCATAGTGAGGGTGAGTGCCTCTCTCGTTGTCGCGGGACGTCTGAGTCTCAGTTCACTGTCGTTTAACCCATCAATAAATTGTTCAGTCATCATCTGTTGTTGCAGCTCATAGTTAGCCATCAGCCATTTGGTTTAATTCCTGAAAGATCAACACAGAGGTAATGACAGATGTTTTCATTGAAAGCAGTTTTACACAGTATAGGTGTATGCACATATGCACTCTACCAGGTGTGTGCAGAAGCAGAAAATGACCATCAGCTGTAACTCATCATAGAAAAAAATTACAATAAAATGTAATTCCTGCAATTTACTCACATTCCATCACCTCATCCGTCCTCCCTTCGCTCCCTTCATCACTTCATTCCTCTGTCTGTGAGACCTGACACCACTGGACATATTTACTCAATTTTTCATTTACAATGGACACCACTGACATTTACTGTCTGCTGCTGGTACCCCGTAATAATCTCTTTGTTGTGCATGTTCATGTTAATGTATTCCCTTAAAATGTAAATACTGTACAGTGGAGACCCAAAATCTATAGATTTTTTTACCATGCAGATGATCTGTTTTGCAATTTTTCTAGTGTTAGTATTTTGACTTTGCACTTAAAAATATAATAATTGTATAAATCCCTTTTTCTATCACTCACTTGAAATCTCTAGATACACAAATACTCTTTGGCCAGATACGCTTGTCTACATATTCCTTTAAACCTATGCATTTCATATGTTGTACTACATCTCTTGATGTTTTCTTTTAGAGCAACATATCAAGTCAAATTCCTTGGAAAAGGTACTTGTAGGTCAATAGAACTTGAATTTGAATCACCGATCCCTCCATCCCTTAATGTCTCATCCATCCGTCCATCTCAACAGCCATCATTAAATCACCTTCTCTAGCCCATTCTACCTCATTGTCTTCCACCTAACCCTTCCTCCATTCATACCTTAGTCCTTCTCTTCATCCCCTCATTTCTTTGTCTGTATCTGAATGCAGACTGCAGCTCAGCGCAGATTTTTCAGTGACCAGACTCAAAATGTAAAAAAAAAAAGAGTTTCATTGTAAATACTTTAATCAAAGTTTGCTATATGCAATCTCACAAACGGAGACTATGCTGTTGTGAGCATTTGTATTTAAAGGTGTCTTCTTAAGAGGAGGAAAAATTTGCTGCACTAGACCATATTTTGTTTGAACTTGCCCCGATAACAAAAATACACTGAAAGCATCTAACAGAAAGAGTCTTGTCTTTGCCGTTTCTCCAGCCACACAATGTGATGATGATGACGCAATGTCAAAAAGTTGGGGTAGGGATATCACACTACCTCTTATCGAATACTGTTAAGAAGATCAAATGTGATATGACTGTTCATGCTTGGCCTCCGTATCTCTCCAGAGACTGTAAAAACCTGTTGGAAGCAGCATCCCAAGGAGCGACTGCTGCTGTGTCTCTCGTGGCCAACATTGCTGTCAATCTCATTGCCTTCCTTGCTTTGTTGGCCTTCATCAACGCTGGCCTCTCCTGGTTGGGAGGGATGTTTGACTACCCACAGCTCAGCTTCTCGGTGTTGACACACACACATACACATACACACACACACACACGCACACACTTACAATTTGTTCTTTCCCTCTCCATTAGGTCATTTGCTTTTACCTGTTCATGCCTTTATCCTTCCTGATGGGTGTGGCATGGGAAGACAGCTTTATTGTTGCTGAGTTAATTGGCTTGAAGACATTTTTCAATGAATTTGTGGCCTATCAGAAGTTGTCAGAGTTCATCAAGAAGCGGAAGGCAGGGGGTCCAGAATATGTGGACACTGTGAAGCAGTACATTTCAGTGAGTCTCATTCGCTGCACCTCATTTTTTCTTTTTTCTATTTTGTTCTCATTGTTCTCATTATTCTATTCCCCTTTCATTTTCTCTCCCTGTTTCTGTTTTTCAAAGACTTCTCTCTTTCAGTGACCGAAACATAGTTACAAGCAAGTTGATCGCATAGCCCAACCACAGCTTCTCATGGGCTGTTGGATCAGTGGGTTATAAAACTGGCTGTACATACTGTAAGGCAGGGGTGCCCAAACTTTTCCCCTCGGAGGGCCAAAACTGAAACTTAATCGTGGGCCGTGGGCCAAAAGCAAACATTTATTGCATTGTATCATTAACATGCATGTTAAGATCCAAGTTCCCTTAATTTAACATTCTTTTAGGTTTTACATAAATAAAATAGGTTAAATAACAACATAACATTACATGTTTGAGTCACAATAAAAATATTTTTTGTAGGGTGCTTTCATTACATCACATTTAAAATTTTAATTACATTTTAATTTAATTCAATTGCAGGCAACTCAATTTCAAACAGTCAGAACCAGAAGTAAACATAACATAATTTGGTGCTTAACTTCAGTCATCCAGTGCATGACCAACTGCAATATCAGAGCGCACCACTAGGTGCGATACATGCAGCTGGTCCTTGCCTTTTACAAGTCGGGCAATGTTAGGCTAAAGCTGACTCACTGACAGGGTGAGGATACTCTGCAAGTGAGTGTCAGTAATTGAACTTCTGGCCTAGTCTTGTTCAAGTTCATGAGACTGAACGTCTGTTCACAGATGTAGGTGCTACCAAAAAGGGAGAGCATCACCTGGGCATGTTTCCTTATCTTTGGATACCCGTCTGCTGGGACACATTTATAGAAGTCCTGCAGATGGAGAGAGATGAACTTCTTTTTGAGCTCCGAGTCACACTGAAAATCAGTTCCATCTGAAGTTAATCACTGACTGAGTCCACACTGATGGTGAAGTGTTAGGAAAACAGCTCCAAGTCAACTGCACTGTCCCTGAAGTCCTCAAAGCATCTGTCAAACTCCTGGGCTAGGTTGCTGAGAAGTGTAGTATACTCAGACAGACTCTCTTCAACCATGTCTACCTCTCTGAGGCTGGGAAAGTGTGCCAAATTCCCTGAGAGAGAGAGAGAGCGAGAGACGTAAATAGGTAGAGAGTAGAGATGTAACGGTATGAAAATTTCATATCATGATTATAGTGACCAAAATTATCACGGTTATCAGTATTATCGCGGTATTGTTAAAATGTAATGAAAAGGTTCAAAAAGTACTGATACACACACGGAAATCATTTCACCAAGTTTTATTTTGAAAACCACAAATAAAATTAGCACTATGCACTTTTTGTTTGCATAAACATTAAAATAATATAAATAAATAAAATAATAACATCCCTTATGTAAACATGTGAAAAAAACCATACAAATGTGCATTAAAGATGTCACCATGTGACCGTGAGATAACTGCACTTTTGCACATTGCAAATAAGAAAACAGCAACCAAAAAGACATTTCTTCACATTTTAACAAGCTTTGGATATAATCTGCATTAGGAATGCTGTTTTGGTATAGACAAGCATATGAAACAGTTTTATTTAGCTCAGTGCTCATGTTGAACATTAGCGCTACTGTCACTTTAAGAAGATCGCAAATTTCTGTGTACGTGAAACAGGAAGCGTCTAGATTTGTGAGTGCGGAGTTGGCGGTGATTTTGAAGACTGAAGCTATAGTTTTTTACCGTAGCAATAACGTGGCAGTAATAGCCAGCCTTAGTTGTAGTTTAGGAAATTATTTGATTCCTGCTGTATGAAGATTTCGCTGTGGAACCGGAATAAATGTTCTTTTTATTATCTTTTTACACCGGAGTCCTTTAGCCAGTGGGATGGACCGTCGGCCCTCACAAAGAGTAGCGTTTGGTAACATGAAAGCTCAAGTTTACATTACTGACAAGCTATTAGCAAGTTAGACCTGCAAACCATGACATTTTCCCCCATTCCGACGTCCCCACATCAGGCATTCAGCTAAAAGTTAACTTATCTTGCATTCGCTGTAAAGTTGTGGATGGTGGTCACGGAGATGATTCATAAGATTAGAGGTGTTGCCCCCTTTCGCAGCGATTTTCTTTCTGCATGTTCTGCAGACAGGGTAACCATCTTCAATCAGTTTTCCCTCAGCACTCTTATAAAAACCAAAATACGACCACACTTCAGACTTAGTCCTCTTGGTAGGCGAAAAAATCTCCCGTGCGCCGTCACTGCCTGTGCCTTCCATGTTTCATTGTGGCAAAACAAACCCACGTTGCCTGCTGCGCCTGCGTCTGAGAGACTATGCTGGACAGTATTTACCGTGAGTTTTTCAAAGCGCGGTAATCAAACACGGTTTTAACGATAATTAAAATTTTAAACGGTAATACTGTTATGCTCGCGCACCACAACCTGACCCGTGTGGCGAAACCCAAGACAGACAGACACGAGATGACTTCAAAAATCTACAAAGGGAGGTTTTATTGTGGGAGGGAAATGTATGGTGAAAAAAAGGCGTTCTGTTAGTGGGATGTGTGAATAAACTATGTGTGGTGTCCCGTGGTTTGCGTGTATAACTATGTGTGAGTGTTTTTAGCCAATGTGTGGTGCGGTATGTAAATGACCAGGAGGTGTTGAAAAAATGTGCGTACACCTGGCGAGAAAGTCCAGTCCGTAATCCAAGAGGGGTTGTCCGAGAAAGTCCAGGTCCGAGATCCGGGAAGTCGAGTCCGAAAGGAGGGGTCCAGATAGAGGGACAAGGGGGGAGATCGCAGGAGAGGTCCGGGGAGAAACGTGAAGGTCGCTGGGGACGAGGGAGACGCGGGGAGCCGTGGAAATCGCGGAGGGAGAGTCTTGGGAGGAAACAGAGACACGAAGATAAGACACTGGGGAATAAACAGAATGCAAGGAACGCTGGAGGGCTTGTCAGAACTTTACCGCAGGGTTCAGTACGCCGAAGCACTGAGAGACGTTCTGGCAGGCTTCTTGTAGAAGGCTGCCTGATTGCCACAGGTGTGCCTGATGGGTGATGGCAGACACCTGGTGCAGTGCAGCGCTCGTCTCCTCAGAGCGCGAGCCGAGCGCTCGGATGTTTCCGGCACGTCCGAGCTGGGGGAGTGGCTTGAACGTGCCGGGGAGGCAGCTCGGGGCGGTGTAACCACAACAAATACTAACCGTCGGGAATTTTACCGCGGTTAATCATTAAACCGGTAACCGTTACACCCCTAGTAGAGAGATGTAGGTAGGTAAAGAGAGAGAGAGAGGTAGGTAGGTAGGTAGGTAAAAAGAGGGGTAGGTAGAGAGAGGAGTAGGTAGGAAAAGAGGGGGCATAAAGAGGGAAAAAAATTAAAAGGAAGGGACAATTTAATTAATGCATCTAAATAAGACATTTTCAAATAAATAATATTGCTCTGCAAACCTCTGCCATTCTCTGCTGCTAAAGCATGGGCTGTTGTCACTCACCACGGTGTGTGGAATGCCATGCCTGACAAAGATTGATCTTACATGTGTTATGACACAGGTTGACAACGTATTTGCTAATAATGCCATTTCAGGAAAGTTTGAATAGTAGTCAATTACCACTTTGTGCCATGGTACTGTTGGCACATCAGCTACCACCATGGGCTTTTTGCTCTGCTTGTTTCTGTTTCTGGCATGTGTCACATTTGCTTACCATTGTTTCAGTATCTTTGTTAATTCCAGGCCAGAAGACTGACTCTCTCGCCCTCCTTTTGCACTTTTCAATGCCGAGGTGGCCTTCATTTATCCTGTGTAGTATGTCCATTCTCAAAGCTTGTGGGATGACAATCCTGCCCTTTTTTAGCAACTTTCCTTCCACCATACAAAGTTCACTTCTGACATGGTAAAACTGTGGACATGAAACCACTGGCCATCCCACATCCATGTTTCGAATTACACGCTGCAGCTCTGTGTACTTTGCTGTTGCCTCCACTATTTGCCTTGACTTTGTGTCTGACACAGGCAGTGCAGCAGACACCATGTTCACATGGCATTGAATATCCTCATCTGTTGTACTCACACCGTTGCCTGTAGGCGCTCTGGAGAGGGCATCAGCGAGGACCAGGTGCTTTCCTGGAGTGTAAACTAGTTCGAAATCGTACCTCTGCAACTTCATCATCAAGCGACGAATCCGTGAAGACATCTCATTTAGATTCTTCTTGATGATAGCGACCAGCAGCCGATGATCTGTCTCTACGGTGAAAGATGGCAGTCCATATACATAGTTGTGAAACCGCTCTAAGCCATAAGTCAGTCCCAGGCATTCTTTTTCGATCTGGGCGTATCGGCATTCAGATTTTGTCATGGCTCTGGATGCATAAGCCACTGGCTTCCAGTGCTCGCCCTCAGCCTGTAGGAGAACTGCACCAATACCATCAGTCAACACTTTTAACCTCTTTGTGTGGTCATAAAATGTCAACACTGGTGCTGGTCAGTGTGTTTCCTGGCTTTTGCTACTCATGCTCATGTTTGTCTGTCCATTTAAACTCACCATACTTGTGTAAGAGCTCACGGATGCATGATGTTTTCCTCCTTATCTGTGGCTTATTTTTCATTTCTTTGATATCCGATGTGCTTATGAGATTTGCCATTGCCCCAGTGTCTAATCTCATAGTGACTACAGTCCCATTTATCAGCATGCGGCTATCCGTTTATCTTTAGTGACGTTTTTTTTCTGGCTTATTTCTTTGGTTCATTGACACAATTCACAACGCCAACAAAAAAAAAACCAAAACGTGTCACTGAGGTCAGGATCCGCCACTAAGTTTACAGATCTTCCTTTCTTCCCCTCTTTCCTTTTAGAGAAGCGCTGTTTAGCAAAGTGGTTCATCCCTTGGCAATTTGAGCAATGCTCACCAAAGGCTGGGCACTGTCTTGGCTTGTGCCGCGAGCCGCAGCGCTTGCCGTCGACCATCACATCCTCCGTCCGCTGTGCAGGCCGGGTGTGCGAACGCCGTCTCCTCTGACACGACACCGCACCAACCGCCGCTGCACTGTCGCCAACGTGCGCAGTGCCTGCCGCCATCTCGCTGAACGTTTTCACTCGCTTTTGGGACAGCTCACTCGCCTGGCAGATCTTGATGGCTGCCTCCAGCGTCAGCTCCGATTCCCGTAGTAGCCTTTCTCTGACCTTTTTGTCCTCCACGCCAAAAACGATCTGGTCTCTGATTATGGAGTCTCTCAGCGTCGCGAAGTTGCGTGACTGCGCTTTCAGCCGCAAGCCCGTTAGAAAGCTATCAAAGGGCTCATGCTAACGCTGCGTACCAGACCGAAACACATATCTCTCGTATGTCTCGTTCTTCTTTGGAGAACAGTGAGCGTCTAATTTACCAAGCACTACATCCAGCTTCTCACTATCACCCGGGTTGTAAAACACGAACGTGTTAAATACTTCTATGGCCTGTGGCCCCGCTATTGTTAGCAGTACCGCTACCTTCCTAGCATCCGGCTTCGTCTCCAGTCCCATGGCCGCGACGTACAGGTTGAACTGCTGTTTGAAGGTTCGCCACTTCTCAAACTTTCCGGTGGTTTCAAACCCATGTCGTCTTGCTCAGTTTACTCCTGGTACCATGTTACGTTCGGGTTTTGAAGGATGAGGCTTGTTTTATTCCACTCTTAACTCATTTATTAAACAACTCATTCAGTTACATCCATGTGCATTCTTAGTGTGTCTTCTTCGTCTACTCCTATGTACTTCACCTAGATCTCTCCGGTAAGTACTAACAGCTAGTACGCCCTAGTGGGCAGAACGTGTAACCACAGCCAGTCATCACATCCCCCTCTCTTTGAGGCAAAATGCAAATCACTAGTGTCAGTTATCGCAACCATTTCTAATTTAACATAACCTCAAAGCACAAGTGTAATAACATCCAATCATCATAGGATCCAACATATTAAACATATATTTACCTATTTACCTCATAAAATAAGATTAGATTATGAATCTAAACACACTTTCTGTAACTTCTATTGTACATTGGCAGTACTTGTCAAGCCATGTAACATTTATTTGTATAGCCCCAAATCACAGTTACATTCTCGGGACTTTCTTGCATTCACAAAATAAGAAATGAGTAGATACAGCAGAGATGACAATGGACAACACCCTCTATCCTTAGTACCTCGATCCTGATGGTGAAAACTCAGTTCAACTCAAATTTATTTGTATACCACTTTACATACAACGCAGCTGATCCAAAGTGCTTTACAGCACACACAGAGAAAAACAAAAAAAAACAGAAACAAACACAAGAATAATATCAGAGTGATGATAGTAATAATAATAATAATAATAATAATAATAATAATAATAATAAAGGCCCATGGACACAGAGCCCATAATGACAACACAGGTCTACAGAGATTTCAGGGGAAATACCTGAGCTGGTTAAGTTAGGCACAGTTAAAAGCTAATGAGTAAAAGTGAGTTTTAAAGATGACTCTTGAAAATGTCAATAGTGGGGGAGAATGTGACAGTGGGAGGAAGACAATTCCATAGTTTTGGGGCAGCAACAGAGAAGGCCCCATCCCCATAACACTTTTTTTTAATTGAATACAAGGAAATATACAAAACAATATAGGGAGAAAATGTACAAAAAGAAACAAAGTTCAGACAATGGTAAAATGGTGGCAACAATGTCACATCAAATTCAAACACAAAAAAAATAAAAAATAAACAATTAGGTAAACAGATGGAGAGCACAAAGGAGCAGGTTAAGAGAAATTAGAAAAAAGCAAGGACCGCGATATAGAACCAATTTTTTTTGCCGTTTCTATTAGTTTTTTTTCAAACATTTCAATGATTTGATGTAATTTGCAAATGTACATAAAACATGGTAAAAGAGGGAGGGCTGCCTTTCCACTTACAAGTATGTAAATGATATTTATCCAAAAGAATCACAAGATTAATAGTATCTGAGATGTTTGCATCTAGATTGTCCATGAAGTAGATTATAACAATGTATGTAAATGAAGGTAAGTTTACTAATTTTAAAGACAACCAATTATGGATCTCAGACCAAAACAGATTGGGATAAGAACAATTAAAAAATAAATGGTCAATGGTTTCAGCCTCAGAAGATGCAAGGATCCACTTCAAATTTAAATCTCTTATGTAGAAAATCATTAACAGGGTATATCGCTGATATTATTTTAAAATGGATTTCTTTGACTTTAGGAGAACCAGGACATGACAGATAAAAAGAAAAGGACTCCCTCCTAAGGGGGACATCTACATTATCACATACAGAGCATGAGTTGAAGTCCCCAAAATGTCTCTGTTTAAAAACCAGACTGTTTTGTTATTACATTTTTTTATCCATCAAATTTACATCACCAACTGTTAGAGAAGGCAAAGAAGGTGAAATCAAATAAAACTGCATACTGTGTTGTATCAATCAAAGTAAGGGAATGAGAATTGCTTTGCAGATTTTCTCGTAACCTTTACTTGTAATAGTAATTTTATACTTTCTGGTAAATTCTTCAAAAGATAACAAGTGACCATTAGGAGTCTATAAATCATAAACAAACAATAAACCTTTGTCATACCAATCAACCTTAAACATGGATTTTCTATTAATGATAATAACCGTGTTGTTGCACAAAAGAGTGTGGTGAAAAATTGTGGGTAAATAACATTTTCCCAAAAAGTAGTGCTTGCGTAAACACATCTATTGTACGCTGTCTGCTTGGGAGAGATATCCCTCCTCTGTTGCTCTCCCTGAGGTTTCTTCCTATTTTTTCTCCCTGTTAAAGGTTGTTTTTTTTGGGGGGGGGTTGTTCCTTATCCGATGAGAGGGTCTAAGGACAGGATGTTGTGTAGTTGTTAAGCCTACTGAGGCAAATTTGTAATTTATGAGATTGGGCTATACAAATAAAATTAATTTAATAATAACAATAATAATAATCATTGCATTTATATAGTGCTTTTCTAGACACCCAAAGCGCTTCACATTGACAAAATTATCTATTCTACACACAGGCCCAGTTTGAGTTTATGCAAATCCTTCCCGCAGTGTAAACTCTACATCTTTTCCAGATATGTCCACAACATTCAGTTTGATTTGATTTAATCAGACACCCCTGTCTAAATCCCCGTTTAATAGGGAACCTTGCTGAAAAACCATGGCTGAGAGATGCACTACTGTTTATATCATTGTAGAGCATTTGAATACCACTGCAAAAGTTAGTACCAAACCCAAACATTTCCAAGGCTTTAAATAAGGGGTGTTCCACAGTATCAAAAGCTTTAAAAAAATCTAAGAATAAAATTAAACTATCATGTGGGATCAATGAATTGTAGTCAAGCAAATCTAAAACTAATCTAGTATGATTGGGACTATATCTACCTTTGATAAATGCGGACTGTGTTTCATCAATTAACTTACTTAGACCTTTTTAAGTCTATTGGCGTAAACATGTGCTAAAAGCTTGTAATCTCCGCAAAGTTTAATAGGCCTCCAAATGTCCAAAGATAACCTTTTTTTGTTTGGTTCTGGTATAAGCGTAATTATACATTGTTTCATAGTTGGTGACAAAATAGAATTATCTATACACTCATTGAAAGCATCATGAATCAGTCCTCTAATTTCAGATCAAAAGAGTTGGTAAAATTCTGTTGTGAGGCCATCTGGGCCCTCAGACGTTCCAGTAGGCATCTGTGAAATGGCAGTGTCCAATTCTGTTATAGACATTTCAGCTTCTGTTAGACCTTTAAAATCCTCATCTATTTTAGGAATCCAGTCTTTTAGCAAACCCAGGAAAAAATCAGCCTCAAGTACTTAGAACTATAAAGGGTCTTATGAAATATAAATACACGATCATCAGTCGTATCCTGATTGACACACAAATAATTATTCCCATAGAGTTTGTTTATAGCTTTTTTAGCCTGTCTGTTTTTCCAAATTAAAAAAATATGCTGAATTCTTTTCACCATCCTCAATCCATCTTGAATGCACCTTTTGCCTTTTCCGTGTTCAACTGCAATTGAAGGAGTTTAAGATTATTCTCATCATTCAGATGAGTTAGGCTACACAGGTGATTAATTTCAGATATAATGTCTAATTGTTGATTCCTTCTTAAATAGGCCAATTTTTTTACCTTCCTGAATACCAACTTTCCGAACATTGTATTTGAACCACTCCCATTTATTCATAGGGGATACGTCACCCTGTAATTTGACCCCACTGATCAAGGATAAGATCCTGTTACAAAAAGAATTGCTTTTCAGTAAATTGCTGTTGAATTTCCAGTGGAACATCTTAGGTTGTGGTGAACTGTCATTGGTCGAAACAGAGAGAGTGATAACACAATGGTCAGTAAGGGGAAAAGGACAGATATCACAGTCAGAGGAGAGTTTGACTAAATTGATGGTTATTAATAAAAAATCTAATCAAGAGCATTGAGTCTTGTCCTGTGTTGTTACTCCATGTGTATTGTTTTTTCCTGGATTAAATTTGTGCCATATATCAACAAGATCAAGTGATTTGGAAAAATCAGATATCAAGGGATTAAAAGAGTGAGTGCTGAATTGAGTAGGAACTCTGTCTTGCCATTCGTCTGGGACCACATTAAAGTCACCTGTGACAATAGCTTTGCTGAGAATACATTCTTCCAATCATTAATCATGGTACCTAAAATATAAACCAACCTCTTATTTTTGGCCCGATTATTAAAACCATATACACTACCGTTCAAAAGTTTGGGATCACCCAAACAATTTTGTGTTTTCCATGAAAAGTCACACTTATTCACCACCATATGTTGTGAAATGAATAGAAAATAGAGTCAAGACATTGACAAGGTTAGAAATAATGATTTGTATTTGAAATAAGATTTTTTTTACATCAAACTTTGCTTTCGTCAAAGAATCCTCCATTTGCAGCAATTACAGCATTGCAGACCTTTGGCACTCTAGCTGTTAATTTGTTGAGGTAATCTGGAGAAATTGCACCCCACGCTTCCAGAAGCAGCTCCCACAAGTTGGATTGGTTGGATGGGCACTTCTTGCGTACCATACGGTCAAGCTGCTCCCACAACAGCTCAATGGGGTTCAGATCTGGTGACTGCGCTGGCCACTCCATAACCGATAGAATACCAGCTGCCTGCTTCTGCTCTAAATAGTTCTTGCACAATTTGGAGGTGTGTTTAGGGTCATTGTCCTGTTGTAGGATGAAATTGGCTCCAATCAAGCGCTGTCCACTGGGTATGGCATGGCATTGCAAAATGGAGTGATAGCCTTCCTTATTCAGAATCCCTTTTACCCTGTACAAATCTCCCACCTTACCAGCACCAAAGCAACCCTAGACCATCACATTACCTCCACCATGCTTAACAGATGGCGTCAGGCATTCTTCCAGCATCTTTTCATTTGTTCTGCGTCTCACAAACGTTCTTCTTTGTGATCCAAACACCTCAAACTTGGATTCATCCGTCCACAACACTTTTTTCCAGTCTTCCTCTGTCCAATGTCTGTGTTCTTTTGCCCATCTTAATCTTTTTCTTTTATTGGTCAGTCTCAGATATGGCTTTTTCTTTGCCACTCTGCCCTGAAGCCCAGAATCCCGCAGCCGCCTCTTCACTGTAGATGTTGACACTGGTGTTTTGCGGGTACTATTTAATGAAGATGCCAGTTGGGGACCTGTGAGGCGTCTGTTTCTCAAACTAGAGACTCTAATGTACTTATCTTCTTGCTCAGTTGTGCAACGCGGCCTCCCACTTCTTTTTCTACTCTGGTTAGAGCCTGTTTGTGCTGTCCTCTGAAGGGAGTAGTACACACCGGTGTAGGAAATCTTCAGTTTCTTAGCAATTTCTCGCATGGAATAGCCTTCATTTCTAAGAACAAGAATAGACTGTCGAGTTTCAGATGAAAGTTCTCTTTTTCTGGCCATTTTGAGCGTTTAATTGACCCCACAAATGTGATGCTCCAGAAACTCAATCTGCTCAAAGGAAGGTCAGTTTTGTAGCTTCTGTAACGAGCTAAACTGTTTTCAGATGTGTGAACATGATTGCAAAGGGTTTTCTAATCATCAATTAGCCTTCTGAGCCAATGAGCAAACACATTGTACCATTAGAACACTGGAGTGATAGTTGCTTGAAATGGGCCTCTATACACCTATGTAGATATTGCACCAAAAACCAGACATTTGCAGCTAGAATAGTCATTTACCACATTAGCAATGTATAGATACATAACCATAAGCCAGTGGCCTTCAATATTGCTCTTATGATCTACAACCTTGCCGTCCAGACGATTCAGCAAAATAGCCACACCTGCTGAATGTGAAGTACTGTGGGAGAGAAATATGTCACCGCAGCCCCATTGGGATTTACAAAAACTGACATCAGTATCAGTAGTGTGTTTCTTGTAGGAAATACAAGTATAACTTGAATGTGTTTGCTAACTCAATGCAGGATAAAAATAAACAATAACTTTACAGAATCTTGGTAGAATCAACCAACAGCCAAACACTATTTGAGCCCCATAGTAGGCTATAGAAAAAAAACGAAAAAAAAACAGGCTTGAGACGAGCCAGTCCGTTGTGAATAGAGAGAAAAAAAGGGTAACGTACACTTAGCGTAAAAAAGCCATTCATATTAGTCCCCCTTGTCATGTAAACTTGGCAACATAAGCTACATTATTTATTTAACAGACACAGCACACCTCCAACAGTGGGTGACAAGGAGAGAAAAAACAATGCACTTTGTCAGCCGACCACACAGCGACCGTCGATGACAGCATGACCATCCTGCAGATAAGCTTTAAAGCCCCTTTTCCTCGCCTCTTCCACCTTTGGCCAAAGACAAGCATGAGCTTCTCGGTCCTCTTTGCAGAAGTCCACCCTGAAGCGGATTTTCCTCTCGTATCACATCGTGGCATTTTTGAACATTTTCCAAACTTGATCGCAGACAGCCCTCATGGAAAACTGTATGATGATCTGCCTGGGCCTGTCGGTTTTCATCTTCTGCCCCAGTCTGTGCACAGTATCCACCGTGCTATGCAGTTGCTCGGCTGAGAGGGGGACAACCTGGGTCAGGATCTTAATCACTTCTTCTCTGATGCTCTCTCCCTCTCTCAGGGATGCCGTTAAGCCGTAATGACCATCTCCACTTGAACCTTGCATGCTCCACACACAATTCATGTAGTGCTGCATTCTCTTTCTGTCAGGAAACCACCTGTTTCTTCAGCTTGTTCCTGTCTTCAGTTACACCTTTCAAAGCTTTCGTATTCGTGTCAACAAATTCTTTGATTTTGATGACCTCCTCAGTATTCTCCTTCAACTGCTGCTCAAAGGTTTGGAAATGTTTACTTTGGTTGTCAAATTTACGAGTGAGGTTCTGAATGGCGTTGAAAAGGAAACTGTTGGAGATTTCTTCCTCCTGAACAGAAGATTGCTTCATTTTCTTCGGTTTCAGGCTTTTCAGCAGGGTATGTTGTCTATGAAGTTGTGTCTCTTGTTCCAGCAGAGTGATGTCCACATCGTCACACTTTAACTGAAGAGCGGCCAACGAGTAGCCGTGATCTTTGCTAGCTCCGGCCATATCGTTCAATTTAGGAATTTAAGATAAGTTGAAACTTGATACAGAGATTTAGTGCATGATGCCAACTGTATTTTTTATCGTTTGACTGTAGGTTTTAGACGATTTGAAGGTCTTTAAAGGAATTGGGTCTCAGAGCCTGCATAATGTTCGACCGCTCACTCCGCCGTCTTGGAATGCCCCCGCCCCCATAACACTTAGTCCTGGATCTTGGGACAGACACAAGTCTTTGGACATATGATCTCAGTTCTCTCACAGTGTGACACGGAGACAGCAGTTCTGTAATGTAAGAGGGGGCGAGACCATTAACCACTTTGTAGACAATAATCAGGATTTTAAAAACAATCCTGTAGCTAACAGTCGGCCAGTGTAGGGAGACAAGAATGGAAGTAACGTGCTCCCTCTTTTTTGACCTTGTTAAAACTCATGCTGCTGCATTCTGAACTAGTTGAAGGCGGGATAAACAAAACTTGAGTGATACTAAATTATAACGAGTTGCACTAATGATATGAAGGCATGGATGACTTTCTCCAGGTCAGAATTACAAAGAATCGGTCCGAGTTTGGAGAAGGAGCAGGGCTGCATGAAGCTTAATTTTACTACCTGATTCATTTGTCAAACTTTAATCCTGAATTGAATACGACTCCGACGTTTTTTACATGTGATTTAACAGAGGGCACCAGTGAGCCAAGTTGAGGAGGAATAATGTTGGTCAAATGCTGTGGTCCAAATAAAATAACTTCAATTTTATCCTCATTGAGCTGAAAAAAGTTCACAGCCATCCAGGATTTGATGTCTTGAACACAGTTATTGAGGTCAGTTTTGTATTTATTAGGCTCTAGGTAGATCTGTGTGTCATCTGCATAACCGTGAAAAGATATGTTATGTTTTTTAATAATGTGGCCTAGCGAAAGCAAATAGATGGAGAAGAGGATTGGGCCAAGTATGGAACCTTAGGGGATACCATGGGAGATGGGAGCCGAGGAAGTAGATGAGTTACATAGAGATACTGAAAGATCTGTTGGATAAATGTGAAGAAAACCAGTTTAAGGCAGAACCAGAGACCCCCACCCATTAGTTTAATTTGTGAATGAGAATAGAATGATCTACTGTGTCAAAGGTTACAGTTAGATCTAGGAGGAAGAGGACGGAGCAGTTACCTGAGTCAGCAGCTATAAGGAGGTCATTACTTATTATCAGTAATGTAGATTCAGCACTGTGAAGAGCGCTGAAACCAGATTGGAATTTTTCAAAAATGCAGTTTTGAGCCAGGGGGGACAACAATTGGTTAAACATTACTTTTTCAAGGATTTTGGGAAAAAAAGGCGAGTTTGGAGATTGGTCTGTAATTATTGAAGACTAAAGGATCTATATCCTGTTTTATTAAAAGTGGCTGGACAACTGTATGTTTGAAAGATTGGGGAACACAACTTATTTCCAGGGAGCTATTGACAATTGAAAGGATGTTGGGGCCAATGGTGCCAACTTCTTTGAAGAGTTTAGTTGGAATAATGTCGAGAGAACAGGTGAAGGTCTTCATAGATATGATATGACATGATGGAAGTTCTGGTAAAGCAATGGAGTTAAGGGAATTTAGAACTGCAGTGTTCTCAGAGGAGATGGATAGACTTTATGGATGGAATAATAGTAGGAGGAAAAAACTCAGAGAAAACCTTTCAAAAAAATAAATAATGCAGCACCAACATCTGGATGTCATAGAGCCCTGGGTAAAAAAACAACAACAACATAAAACTAGAGATTAGACAGTGGGTATGGTAAAGAGCTTATCACATCAAATTAGTACATAGGCGTCAAATACCTCAGAGATAACAGTAGCCAAAATAACTACTATACCAGCCAAGCATCAATGCTCCCCCTTACCTAGTGGTAGGGGGGAGCTCTTGAATTCAGGCAGGGCAGTGTTGTATAAGTCACATTTCTTTTTAACCAGGATTTGTCCTATGAGAAATCCTGGTTTAAAAAGACCCCACTGTGGGTGGATCCGTGAGAGAGAATGTGTTGCCCTGTCTATGAGAGCGGAGCTTGGTGGAAACATTTATGCATATCATTTCACATTGTCAAAGGATAATACTATGTACACTTTCACAGTGCCAAAGGATAATATGTACACTTTGCAGTTCTTAGGTTGAAATCATCATTCTGTGAACCTTTAGGTGTGCTGTACATCCCAGATCTTCAGTGCCAGAATTTCCTCAACACATTTTTCAACAATACTATAGCCAATGGCACAGAACTTGTAACCTGCTGCACACAACTATATAATAGGTTTGTGTGAATGTACTTTCTGTGTGTGTGTGTGTGTGTGTGTGTGTGTGTGTGTGTGTGTGTGTGTGTGTGCGCGCGCACATGCATACACACACCCACGTGTGGGATTTTGGTGTATGTCCAGTGTATTTTTACTCAACATTTGATACTGCTCTGAAGGATATTTTCTGATTACTTTCAAATCATTTTCTAATTCTCGTAAATATGTTCTGTTTTGTTGGATTACCATAGCTGATGTTGACTGTTTTCTTTCTAGTGTGGCCCATGATTCATGGGGCGTGACAGTTGAGGGAGGATTCAGTCAGAGCAGTCTGCAGGGATGCTGCATGGTTGTACCCACCATATACTTCAACTGTAGCCTGTTGCTTTAAACCAGGGCTGTTTCTGAACATTTTTGGGCCCTAAGCGACATCTTACAGTCCCCCCCCCAAACCCAAACCACTGTCATTTTAATATCCCTGAACGAAAATGAATGACTAGGCATACTTTATCAATAAAGCTTTTAATTAACAAATAAATCACAGTATGAAAACAATAAATAACTATGTACAAGAATTTTTTTTTGAAAATGAAATTGCAAAAATATTTGTAATAACACAATTCATAACACAAATCCTTTCAGTGTAGCTTGGATATACAAAGTACTGTTTCCTTTGTGAATGGGATAGCCGTGCGAAGGAGTCACATTACATTAAAAAGAACTGGCCACTCCGTAAGCATTTCATTCCAGGGCAGAAAGGTGTGGTGCATAAACCACTTGTCGGCCCAACAAAGATATTTCTGTGTCCTCTTCATATAAAACTCGGATTGATGAAACATTTTGTGAACGCAATAAACAAAGAAGGTGAAGGATTTCACTACTTGAGACAGATGTTTCCAAGAATAACTGATGCCAAGATTAAGGAAGGCATTTTTGTTGGTCCACCAATCAGGCAGGTCATCAATGGCAGGGAGTTAGAAGATCTGCTAGTGGGGCCAGAGAAAATAGCATGGAAGGCATTTTGTTAGGGTTTGCACCCGACCCCAAGAGCACAAACACAGAAGGCACAATATAGCGGGACCAACAGGCTAATTTATTGAAGCGAAAACTCAGGAAGTCCACTTTCACCAGGAAACGCGAAGTCCACCTTTAAACCGGGAACCGTGGAGTCGCCCTTTAATCCGGGAACAGTGGAGTCGGCCCTTAATCCAGGCAGGAGGGGGGGGGGTAAACAGGAGGATACCAAAGGAGAACGGAAAATCACAGCAACGCTGGAGTGAAGAAATCCTCTTCGTAAACGGAAAGCAGCGCACAGGGGAAGGGGAGCAACGAGGAAGGTCCAACAGAGAAATCTCCAGGGAAGATCCAGGTAAGTAAACAAACTTCGATGAGCAGGACAAGCACAAGTACTCTCCCAGGGAACGGCACGAACTGGCAACAAGCTGAGAGTGACACAGCCAGATATAGGGAGGTGATTGCCAACAGGTGAGTGGAGGGGTAACGAGGAAACAGGCATCAGGTGGAGTTGGCAGAGCTCCGGGTACGCTTACACTGCAGAGCGGGTGTGGAGCGGGGAGACGTTGAGCCTTGGCCAAGGTTACACTGCAGAGCGGGTGTGGAGCGGCGAGACGTAACAGTACCCCCCCCCCCTCTACGGGAGCCACCTGGCGACTGACCTGGCGCCCCCGGGTGGGCACGGTAGAAGTCGGCGAGGAGAGAGGGATCCATAATGAGCTTCCGCGAAATCCAGCTGCGCTCCTCAGGTCCATAACCTGCCCAGTCCGCGAGATACTGGAACCCGCGGCCGCAGCGCCGGACTTTAAGCAGCCGGCGGACCTTCCATTGAGGATGACCATCTACAAATTCCGGAGGCGGAGGCTCAGGAACCGGGGGCATAAGAGGACTGCTGGAGACGGGCTTAACTCGAGAGACGTGGAAGACAGGATGAATGTGCATGGAGGAAGGCAGCTTCAGCCGAACAGCTGCCGGGCTCAGGACTTTCTGGACTTCAAAAGGACCAATGAAGCGGTCGAGAGTTTCTTGTCGGTTGTCTGGAGGGGAACGTCCTTCGTGGACAGCCAGACCCTCTGTCCCTTCTTGTACTCCGGCGCAGGGGTACGTCGCCGGTCAGCCCCTCTGCGAGCGCGCTCCCCAGCCTTGAGCAGTGCTGTCCGGATGGTCCTCCAGACACGCTGACAGCGTCGCAAGTGGAGCTGTACGGAGGGAACGGCCACTTCATCCTGCTGTGGGTCGAACAGGGGAGGTTGATACCCCAGGGATGCCTCGAATGGAGAAAGTCCAGATGCAGAGCTGACCAGGGAATTGGTGGCGTACTCTACCCACGGTAGGTAGTCACTCCAGGTGGAGGGCTTGCTGTTACATACACAACGCAACGCTGTCTCCATGCTCTGGTTTGCCCTCTCGGTCTGACCATTTGTTTGGGGGTGGTAGCCCGAAGACAGACTTACTGTGGCTCCGATGCCTTTACAAAATGCACGCCACACTTGTGAGGTGAACTGAGGACCTCTATCGGAGACTACATCTGATGGCAGGCCATGAAGCCGGAAGACATGTTGCATCAAGAGGTCCGCGGTCTCAGCAGCCGAAGGAAGTTTGGGAAGGGCTATCAGATGGACGCCCTTGCTGAAACGGTCTATGACGGTGAGAACCAGTGTTTCCCCGAGAAGGTGGTAGTCCGGAAACGAAATCCAAAGCCACGTGAGACCAGGGGCGGCTAGGAATAGGGAGTGGCTGCAACAGACCGGATGGCGCCTGGTGAGAGGCCTTGCTGCGGGCGCAAACAGTGCAGGCCGCTACAAAGCTCTTGACATCCTCCCGCATAGTTGGCCACCAGAAGCGCCGAGCGATGAACGACTGGGTACGACTAACTCCTGGGTGACAGGAGAAACGACTGCTATGACCCCACTGAAGAACTCGAGACCGAACAGCATCTGGGACGAAGAGGCGACGGGGTGGCACGTTACTCGGAGCGGGTTGAGCACGTTGGGCAGTGCGAACAGCCGACTCAAGACCAAAAGTGACCACACCGACCACTCTAGCCGCAGGGAGGATGGGTTCAGGCTCTTCAAACGCGCCTTCCTTCGGGTGTAGCCGAGACAGGATGTCAGCCTTTACGTTGCGTGTCCCAGGACGGTAAGTCAGAACATAGTTGAAACGACTAAGGAAGCCAGCCCACCGAGCCTGACGACTGTTGAGACGTTTGGCTGCCCTCAGGTGAGTCAAGTTCTTGTGGTCCGTCCAGATGAGAAACGGGTGCTCAGCGCCCTCGAGCCAGTGGCGCCATTCCTCCAGAGCAGCCACTACAGCCAGTAACTCCCGGTTTCCAACGTCATAATTCTGCTCGGCCGGCAGAAAAAGGCGCAAGGATGGAGTTTCTGGTCCTCAGCCGACCGCTGGGAGAGCACCCCCCCTACGCCTGAATCCGAGGCATCAACCTCTACCACGAATTGTCTCTTGGGGTCAGGATGGAGCAGCACTGGGGCCGAGGTGAACCTTGTCTTGAGGACTTGGAAAGCAGAGCTGACAGCAGGAGACCAGATGAAGGGTTTGGCTGGGGAGGTCAACGCAGTAAGCGGTTCTGCCAGCTGGCTGTAGTTGCGAATGAATCTCCGGTAGAAATTTGCGAACCCTAGAAAACTCTGCAGCTCCTTACGGTTGGTAGGTTCCGGCCAGTCCACCACTGTCTGGACCTTGCGGGGATCTGCTCTGGTCCGTCCCTTCTCTACGATGAATCCCAAGTAATCCACAGAGGGGGAGTGAAACAGGCACTTCTCCGCCTTGACGTAGAGTTGGTTCTGGAGGAGGCGCTCCAGTACCCTGCGAACATGCTGGACGTGTTCCTCAAGAGACTGGGAGAAAATGAGGATGTCGTCCAGGTAAACGACGACAAACACATCCAACATGTCACGGAGTACGTCGTTCATAAACGCCTGAAACACTGCTGGTGCGTTTGTGAGTCCGAACGGCATCACCAAGTACTCATAGTGGCCTCGGGGTGTTTTGAAGGCGGTCTTCCACTCATCGCCTTCCCTGATTCGCACGAGGTGGTAAGCGCTCCTCAGGTCTAGCTTGGTGAAGATGGTCGCCTGTGAGAGAGGCTCAAAAGTCGAACTCATAAGTGGAAGCGGGTACTTGTTCTTAATGGTGATTGCGTTCAGTTGCCGGTAGTCAATACAAGGTCGAAGTCCCCCGTCCTTCTTCTTCACAAAAAAGAACCCTGCAGCAACAGAGGAAGACGAGGGCTTGATGAGACCTGCAGCAAGGGACTCGGTGATGTACTCATCCATGGTCACCTTCTCAGGGAGTGACAAGTTGTAGAGGCGGCTACTGGGAAGAGTAGCCCCAGGACGGAGATCAATGGCGCAATCATACGGGCGGTGAGGCGGGAGTGACTTAGCACGGGTCTTGCTAAATACCTCACCAAGGTCATGATACACAGGGGGCACGGAGGAGAGATCAGGAGGCAGGGGAGTAGGCGAGCTCAAAGGCGTAGCACTAGGAGCTGCACGAAGGCATTGGGCATGGCAAGTAGAGCCCCATCCAAGGACTGTGCCTGTGGACCAAGAGATGTGGGGTTCATGGTGTCTGAGCCAGGGGCGTCCCAAGATAACTGGATTAAGCGGGGAACGTATGATGTAAAATTGCATTGTCTCTGTGTGGTTACCTGCAACGGTGAGAGTAACGGGGACGGTCCGCTGTGTGATACAGGCTAATCTCCGGTCATCCAAGGCAAACGCATCAATGGGGGTCCCAAGAGACTCAAGGGGAATGTCTGCCTGCGAGGCAAAGTCAAGGTCCATAAAACTATCATCTGCTCCGGAATCAATCAGGGCTCCAAGGGAAAGTCTCTGGCCCGCCCAGACTAAGGCAATAGGAACAAGATGGCCGCGAGATTCGGACCCACGGGAGAAGGAAAGGCGGCTTACTAGGATCTCCCTTGGTCCTGGTAAGCCTAATCTTTTGGCCGTGAGGGACAGTCGCGGAGTCGGTGCCCCTTAAGACCACAGTACAGGCAAAGACCTGCCTTGAATCGGCTCTCCCGTTCAGCAGGAGTAAGTCTAGCACGTCCTACCTCCATCCGCTCTTCTACATCCCCAGGTGGCGTTGTCGCGAAAGAGTCAGAGGAGGGATTGGCCGGGGAAACGGGAACAGCGGTTCGGTCTGACGCAGAGGTAGTTCTGGGATTGAAGGAAGTTCCACGCAAGGCCTTCTCACGCTTTCTCTCCCGGATACGTCCATCAATGCGGATAGCGAGAGCAATGAGGTCATCCAGAGATGAGGGTTCTTCTCGGGTAGCAAGTTGATCCTTCACCGCCTCGCTCAATCCTCTACGAAAAGTGGCACGCAGGGCCTGGTCATTCCATCCGCTCTCAGCGGCTGCCGACGGAGTAATCTGTGACGCTGGCGCCGCCCTGCTGGATGTTATTCAGTCGTGAGTCAGAATCCCGACCGCTTACCGGATGGTGGAAAACCTTACGTAGCTCTGCGACAAAGTCTCTATAAGAGTTACAGTAGCTGGCCCCCATGGACCAAGAAGACGTAGCCCACTGCGCTGCTCGACCACTGAGCAGGTTGGTCACGTAAGCGATCTTAACAGCATCACTGGAGAACACGGTGGGCTGGTGTGTGAAAACAAGCTCACACTGCATAATGAAGGTAGAGCAAGTTTCAAAGTTACCGTCAAATGGGCGTGGGCTGGTAATGATGGTTCCACGGGGTAAATAAACAGGAACCGGAGGCTCTACTGGAGCGGCGGCCACAGGGGGCGCACTTGCTGGCGGTACAGGCTGGTTCAGCTGCTGGTTGGCAAGAGCTGCTGAAATGGTCTGCAGTTGTTGCATGATCTCTGCCTGCTGACTCGCCATCGCCGCCTGCTGGACAGCTAAAGCTTCCACAGAAGCTTGCAGGGGTTGAACTTGAGACTGGAGACCCTGCACAGCAACCGAAGCCTCTTGTAATTGCTGGGAATGGGCGTTGGTAATCTGAATTTGTTTTACTAGGGCTGCTTGCACCGGGTTGGCTGTGGGTGTGCCGTCTGTGCTGGCTGGGGTCGTCATGGCCAGTTCGTACTGTTAGGGTTTGCACCCGACCCCAAGAGCACAAACACAGAAGGCACAATATAGCGGGACCAACAGGCTAATTTATTGAAGAGAAAACTCAGGAAGTCCACTTTCACCAGGAAACGCGAAGTCCACCTTTAAACCGGGAACCGTGGAGTCGCCCTTTAATCCGGGAACAGTGGAGTCGGCCCTTAATCCAGGCAGGAGGGGGGGGGTAAACAGGAGGATACCAAAGGAGAACGGAAAATCACAGCAACGCTGGAGTGAAGAAATCCTCTTCGTAAACGGAAAGCAGCGCACAGGGGAAGGGGAGCAACGAGGAAGGTCCAACAGAGAAATCTCCAGGGAAGATCCAGGTAAGTAAACAAACTTCGATGAGCAGGACAAGCACAAGTACTCTCCCAGGGAACGGCACGAACTGGCAACAAGCTGAGAGTGACACAGCCAGATATAGGGAGGTGATTGCCAACAGGTGAGTGGAGGGGTAACGAGGAAACAGGCATCAGGTGGAGTTGGCAGAGCTCCGGGTACGCTTACACTGCAGAGCGGGTGTGGAGCGGGGAGACGTTGAGCCTTGGCCAAGGTTACACTGCAGAGCGGGTGTGGAGCGGCGAGACGTAACACATTTAAGGATGTTGTTGAGAATTTTCTTGGCAACTACAGAGCACCAAACTACATTGAGCTGCTTGACAACACACGTAAAGCATACAAAACCATGAAGTGCAACATGTCATTGAAAATTCATTTTCTGCATTCAAACTTGGACTTCTTCCCTGCTGATCTTGGTTCAGTCAGTGATGAACATGGTGAATGGTGTATCCAGGACATTGCGACCATGGAAAATAGGTACCAGGGCAACTGGAATCCATGATTGCTGGCCAACTATTGTTGGACACTGACACGGGAGGTACCAGATGCTGAGTACAAATGAAAATCAGCTGCAAAACATTTTAAGCTCAGTTGAACTAACACAATGTGTTAGCATCATTATGCAATTCAACATGTTAAATTCAATATTTATTTTAATGTTTCTCCCAATTCCTACGTGATACAGCAAATCTAAAATTATTTTTGTGTCCAGCTTGACATTGTCTATCATAATCTCTTAATTTTTTTAAGGAAGCAAAACGTTTGAAAAAAAATGTTGTTCAGTGAGTCAGAAGGTGTGGCTTCTGTTAATGGAATTCCATTATCTCTAACAAAAAAGAAACCCAGCTTATTGGAGGAAATAATTTAATGGATATAAAGGATTTATTTGATAAAGACCTCATTCAGTTGGGCAACCCTGATTGGGGTTTGAAGAGGTAACAAATGTGGGTCTAACCATATTGGAATAATTTTTGCATGCTACATTGCAGTAGCTTTTATGTGGTCTATGTGTAATTAAAACTAGTATGGTAAAAAGTAGTGCTGCATTATTAATCACATTTTATCAAAAATATGAATTAACGTTAGAATTTGATTAGATATTCATATTATTTCTTATTTTCCAGTAAATTGTGAACATAGTTCAACAACCATTAACCTCATGTTTCTTATTATCATCAAAATATTAAAAAAAACTTATCAAATAACGGTTGAACTCAGCGTGACAGGATTGAAAATGATAACGGATAAATGGATGTCTATTGATCTTTTAATGGGATAAACTATGGTATCAGCGCTTTGAGTGGCTGTTGCAGCTAGAAAAGCGCTATATAAAATGCAATTTGGTTGATTGATCGATTGATTAATCTCAATCGCGATGTCAGCCTGTGCAATTACATTACGGCAAAAGGTTGCGAGTTCACCCATCCATTATCCAAGCCATTTATCCCAATCAGGGTGGAGGGACGCTGGAGCCTATCTCAGCAGTCATTGGGTGGCAGGCGGGAGACACCCTGAACATACCGCCAGGCCATCACAGGGCCGGACATGAACATAACCCGGACATGGAACTCTAAAAAATTAAATAATAAAAAGTGTGTGTGTGTGTGAGTGTGTGTGTGTGTGTGTGTGTGTGTGTGTGTGTGTGTGTGTGTGTGTGTATTTGAACGTCTGTTTGTGTGCAGTCTAGTGAGGAGTTGAACTTGGTCAGACATGTCGATGAAATCAAGGAGAGCTCACCTGCAAGCAAAGAAGAGCTGGTGAGGCAGTATCCAGAGGTGTTCCAGGGGTTTGGGGAGTTCCCTGGTGAGCATCATATTCACATTGACCCAGAAGTGACCCCCTCCCGTGACCCATGGCTGCAGAAAAATCCCATTTGCCATCATGGACAAACTGAAAAAGACACTGAATCAGCTGGAAAAAGCTGATGTCATCACTCCAGTAACAGAACCGACACAATGGATGAACAGCTTGGTAATAACTGAACAGAAAAATGGCTCACTCAGACTTTGCCTTGATCCTTGAGAGCTGAACAAAGCCATTAGACGACAGCACTACATACTGACACCCACAAATGTCCAAAGCAGACTGTCTGGCAATTTTTTTTTTACAATACTCAAGAAAAAAGACGGTTATGGCAAATTAAGCTCAACAGAGCATCGTCACTGTTAAGCACCTTCAACACACCATTGGGGCATTACAGGTTCAAGCATCTCCCATTCAATATAAAATCAGCCAGCGAAGTCTTCCAACAGAAGAACAGTGAAACATTTGGTGACATTGACGGTGTACAGGTGATAGCCGACGGTATGATCCTCGCTGCAGCTGATGAGAAGGAACATGCTGAGTTACTCTACAAGGTAATACAGAGAGCCAAAGAGATGAATGTCAAGTTCAATGCAAACAAAGTGCAGTACAAAATGTAGTACAAAGTGCAGTACAAAGTGACGGAGGTGAAGTACATGGGACACGTGATAAACTCTGAGGGAGTACAGCCAGACAGTGACAAGGTGAATGCTATTGTACACATGCCAGCACCAGAAGATAGAAAGGGTCTACAAAGGCTACTAGGTATGACTAAGTACCTGTCCCAATACATACCTAATGAAGCAGTAGTGACAGCACCTTTACGGCAACTACTGAGGAAAGCTATGCAGCGGCTGTGGTCACATGAACACGATGCTTCCCTGAACAAACTCAAGACAGCACTAACTGAGGCTCCAGTGCTGAAATTCTTCGACCCAAAACAGCAGATAGTCCTCCAAGCTGATGCATCGAAAGATGGGCTAGGTGTGTGCCTGCTACAGTGAGGACAGCCAGTGGCATATGCAGAGTAAAACAGGTCGAGCGCAACTATGTGCAGATTGAAAAAGAACAGCTTGCGGTCTTGTTTGCGACACGAAAATTCCACCAGTACATGTTTGATGCACATGTGGTGGTGCAGTCAGACCACAAGCCTCTGGAGGCTATATTCACAAAGCCATTAGGACAGGCACCTGCCAGACTACAATTAATGCTGCTACAGCTTCAGCATTACGATCTCCACATCAAGTACACGCCTGGAAAGGAAATGCTAATAGCAAACACTTTATCCAGAGCGTTTGGTGCTGTGGAAACACAAGAGGAGTCCATGACTACAGATGAAAAGGTAGCCTATGCCATGGAAGCAACTGAGGCTCTGGGAAGAGAGATGCACGAGAGGCTTAAGATGGCCACCAGAGAGGGTGGCCAAAGCACAAAACACAGATAGATGTTGAGCTTAAGGTCTATTGGCCAATCAGAGACACAATCACAGTAAATGGAGGGGCGGGGGGGTCCTGATGACAGGATACAGATTCATTATCCCTAAAAAGTTGAGATCAGACATGCTACAGAAACTGCACATAGCTCACCAAGGAGTACAGCGGACCAAAGAACAGGCACACAAGTATCTACAGTGCATCCAGAAAGTATTCACACCCCTTCACTTTCCCCACATTTTGTTATGTTACAGCCTTATTCCAAAATGGATTAAATTCCTTTTTTTTTCTTCAATCTACATACAATACCCCATAATAACGAAGTGAAAAAGGTTTTGTAGAAATTTTTTGCAAATTTATTAAAAATACAAAAGTGAAATATTGCATGTACGTAAGTATTCACACCCTTTGCTCAGTACTTGGTTGAGGCATCCTTGGCAGCGATTACAGCCTCAAATCTTCTTGGGTATGAAGCTACAAGCTTGGCACACCTATATTTGGGGTATTTCTTCCATTTTTCTCTGCAGATCCTCTCGAGCTCTGTAAGGTTAGATGGGGAGCGTCGCTGCACAGCTATTTTCAGGTCTTTCCAGAGATGTTCAATGGGGTTCAAGTCTGGGTTCTGGCTGGGCCACTCAAGGACATTCACAGACTTGTCCCGAAGCCACTTCTTCATTGTATTGGCTGTGTGCTTAGCGTCGTTGTCGTGTTGAAAGCTAAACCTTTGCCCCAGTCTGAGGTCCTGAGTGCTCTGGAGCAGGTTTTCATCAAGGATCTCTCTGTACTTTGCTCCATTCATCTTTCCCTCGATCCTGACTAGTCTCCCAGTTCCTGCCGCTGAAAAACATCCCCACAGCATGATGCTTCCACCACCATGCTTCACTGTAGGGATGGTATTAGCAAGGTGATGAGAGGTGCCTGGTTTCCTCCAGACGTGGCGTTTGGCATTCAGGCCAAAGAGTTCAATCTTGGTTTCATCAGACCAGATAATCTTGTTTCTCATGGTCTGAGGGTCCTTTAGGTGCCTTCTGGCAAACTCCAAGCGGGTTGTCATGTGCCTTTTACTGAGCAGAGGCTTCCGTCTGGCCACTCTACCATAAAGGCCTGATTGGTGGCGTGCTGCAGAGATGGTTGTCCTTCTGGGAGGTTCTCCCATCTCCACAGAGGAACGCTGGAGCTCTGTCAGAGTGACCATCGGGTTCTTGGTCACCTCCCTGACCAAGGCCCTTCTCCCCCGATTGCTCAGTTTGGCTGGGCAGCCAGCTCTAGGAGGGGTCCTGGTGGATCCAAACTTCCTCCATTTACGAATGATGGAGACCACTGTGCTCTTCGGGACCTTCAAAGCTATAGACATTTTTTTTGTACCCTTCCCCAGATCTGTGCCTTGATACAATCCTGTTTCGGAGGTCCACAGACAATTCCTTTTGACTTCATGGCTTGGTTTCTGCTCTGACATGCACTGTCAACAGTGGGACCTTATATAGACAGGGGTGTGCCTTTCCAAATCATGTCCGATCAATTGAATTTACTACAGGTGTACTCCAGTCAAGATGTAGAAACATCTCAAGGATGATCAGTGGAAACAGGATGAACCTGAGCTCAATTTTGAGTGTCATAGCAAAGGGTGTGAATACTTATGTACATGCAATATTTCAGTTTTTTATTTTTAATAAATTTGCAAACATTTCTACAAAACCTTTTTCACTTTGTCATTATGGGGTATTGTGTGTAGATTGATGAGAAAAAAAAGGAATTTAATCCATTTTGGAATAAGGCTGTAACATAACAAAATGTGGGAAAAGTGAAGGGGTGTGAATACTTTCCGGATGCACTATATTGGCCAGGCATATCGGCTGATATAGAGCAAATGGTTGCCCCACCTGTCCCACCTGTCAACAACACCTAACGAAGAATCAGAAGGAGCCACTAAAATGCCATGAGCTGCCAGAGCTACCATGGTACAAAGTAGGTGTGGACATTTTTGAGCTACAAGGCAAATCTTTCCTCCTCACAGTAGATTATCTCTCAAAATATCCTGAAGTCCAACAAATGCATGACAAAACAGCACGCACAGTAATAGCAAAGCTGAAGGCTGTGTTTTCCAGACACTAAGACAGACCCCCATCTGGCTCTGTTGACTTTAAGGAACACTCCTGTGACTGGCCTTAGACTCTCTCCTCCAGAAATGCTGATGGGTCAGGTCCTAAGAAGCACATTGCCAGTAGCCAGTGCTGTGCTCAAACCGAGGCATCCAAAAAGAGTCAAGCAGAGGGTACTTAAACTGCAACAAAGTCAAGGAGAGTACTACAACCAACATGCAAGACCTCTCTCTGTGCTTGAACCAGGAATGGCTGTCAGTGTAGAGACTCCACAAGGCTGGAAACCTGCCATGGTAGAACAGAAGAGACAGGAGCTGAGGTCATATAATGTTGTGATGGCTGCAGGACAAAGGTACAGGAGGAATAGGAAGCACTTGCGAACAGTTCGGAATGACACACATACTGAAATAGAGGATGGTAATGTCAGTGTCACTGAGCAGCCACCTCCAAGCGAGCCTGCAGAACCACATGTACATGAAGGGACAAGAAATGTGGAACAACCAGTCAACTGTTCAGACACACAGGTCCAACACACCAGAAGTGGTGGACTGGTAAAGCAGCCTACCAAATTCAGTGATTTTCAAATGGGCTAACAATAAAAGTTATGTTCCTATGGAGGGTCATGTGCTAGAAACCTCTGACCCCGATGACAGTGTACAAAGACTGGGTACAAGAGTGTACAGAGTTCTAAAACAAACAAAAAATGTAATGAATGTATAGTATGAACAATGAATGTATGAAGCATGTAACACTGTACTGATGTCAAGAATAGATATGGTAAACATTCAAAGCCAGACCATTAAACAGTTCATAGTGGTCTTGTGGACAGTGTTACATCTCCATTTTAAAGTTTAAGATAAAGACGAACAAAGGCATTTATGTTTCTTAATGCAGTAAGTTCAAACTGATAGATAGTGAAACAAACAAGTCTATAATGTGATTGTTTTGGGGTTTTTTTGTTCTGTGGAAAAAGAGGGATGTAATATATGGGTTTGAACATATACACGGAGTAATACAGCGGTGAGCCTATGCTATGGGTAATACGACGAGAGGCCAGTAGGTGCACTCTCAGGCAGATGTACGTATGTAGAACTGAAGATGGTTAGGACATGCATGCACAAGTGGTGTTCTTTGTTCCTGAATAAAGTTCATAAAAAGGACTACCCGCCAGTCTCCTCGTCAGTATAAACGACAATAGATAGCGTCTCTGCTAAAAAATACTCTCTTCCAAAAAAGATTAAAATTTTTGGTAAAGACCAGACTGTATGATGAGCAAGCTGATTGTAACCATGTATGAAGAGAGTGCAGTCGACTAAAACATCCTATACCTTGGCCCAGGGTGGGGATTGGACCAGAGATGAAGACAGACTTTCCACAGTTCTTAAGTACATTAAAAAGGCGGTTAAAATCATGTTTTAAAACTTCAGAATGCTGTTTGGTTGTGTTGTTGATGCCAACATGGACAATAACATTTTGCACATATGGATGCTTACTGAGAAGACACGGGATCTGCTACAAAATGTTTTCAATTTTGGCACCTGGGAAGCAATGGATTACCGCAGACTTTGATTTAATACTTCTTATAATTGAGTCACTGACGATCAGGGCTGTAGGGGGGTGGGGTGAAGGCTTATGGGATGAGGAAGTGGCCATAGCCTGGGGAGAGTCATGACCTCCTGTCGGTACCATGGAAGGTAGAGTGGTCAGATTTTCCAAAACTTGAAATTTATTCCCAAGCTGGAGAGCCTCCAGTGAGAGCGGGTTGAGGTGATGTTTATCCTCGCAAGGCTTACTGTTCTTAACCTGGACCCAAGTCTCTGGCATGGATGGAGTCGAGCAAACTTGGGTCTTGGGTTTTGCTCCAAGTTTTTCAGTAAATTACCAGTGTTTGTCCAGGCAGAGAGGCCTTCTTTTGTTAGTTTTACGTCTTTTGGGGAATTTTTTTTGTAACAAAAGCAGGGGGTTGTGTTATTCTTTCTGGAGTAAATAATCCGGCTTCGTTTGATCTCCTCTCCATTTACTATCTTCCTGTACATGAAATGGGTGTGGAAGCTCCTGCCAAATCTGGGTTGATTTGAAACGGCCCTCTGGATATAATTTCCATTCTGTCAGCATCTGTGAGGACAGATGGTGGTATACTGGATGGAGGATGAGTAGTTTGTGCAGGAGTACCTGAGGTGTTTTGTAGCTGTTGAGTTGGAATTTCTTTATCTTCTGTTGGGCAAACTGTTGGTGTACTGGATGGATGATGAGTTTGTTGTGGTTCCGAAGTAACTGAGGTGGTTTCAGGCTGTTGATGTGATGTACCAGGGGAATCTGAATCTGGATCATCCATCCATCCATCCATTATCTGAACTGCATATCCTGCTCTCAGGGTCATGGGGATGCTGGAGCCTATCTGGATCAGTTGTAATAAAAAGAAATTTAAAAAAAATTATCATTAAATCACTGTATAATGTCAATTACTGTATGATACTAATATGCATACTGTAGGAGCCATTTAACCTGTTTTGGTTCATTTTATTTTTCTGTCTGGCGTCTTTGCGGAAGTGATAAACATTGTCACTGGAATATTAATGTTGATATTAGCAGCAATAACAACATGATAACACAACAATATTATTCATCATCAACAAACTTGTTACTCATTGCAACATCATAACGAGCAGTAGTGCTCATATCCCATTATAGTGAGCAAGCAAACTAAGCATGTTGTTTAAACAGTAGCAGCAAGGTGGTTGCAACCTACCTGATGGTTGACTGTGCAGTTGTCTCCTCTTGTACTTGTACAGCTTCACTAAAATCTACTACTACTTTCGGCTGCTCCCATTGGGGGTCGCCACAGCGGATCATCCATTTCCATCTCTTCCTCTCTGCATCTTTTTCTGTCACACCAGCCACCTGCATGTCCTTTCTCACCACATCCATAAACCTCCTCTTTGGCCTTCCTCTTGTCCTATTCCCTGGCAGCTCCATATTCAGCATCCCTCTCCCAATATACCCAGCATCTCTCCTCCACACATGTCCAAACCATCTCAATCTTGTCTCTCTAGCTTTGTCTCCTAACCGTCCAACCTGAGCTGTCCCTCTAATATATTTGTTCCTAATCCTGTCCTTCTTCGTCACTCCCAATGAAAATCTTAGCATCTTCAACTCTGCCACCTCCAACTTCGCCTCCTGCCTTTGTGTCTTTGCCACTGTCTCCAAACCATATAACATAGCTGGTCTGACAACCATCTTGTAAACCTTCCCTTTAACTCTTGCTGGTACGCTTCTATCGCAAATCACTCCTGACACTCTTCTCCACCCACTCCACCCTGCCTGCACTCTCTTCTTCACCTCTCTTCTGCACTCCCCATTACTTTGTACAGTTGACCCCAAGTATTTAAACTCATACGCCTTCATCACCTCTACTCCTTGTATCCTCGCCATTCCACTGTTCTCCTTCTCATTCACGCAGCTTCACTAAAATGCATCTGAATATCACATAAACACTCACAAAGAGCCAAATTTAACAAAACAAAAAAATCATGTCAGGGCTAGGGGTAGCTCTACATTATGTTCCTTTATTATGCAATAAGCTAACGCTCAACATCTTTACCCAACAGCCATCAATCCACATAAGTTGATATTTATATTATTACTTGAGATTCTATCATCCATTTTTAGATTTCAGGAGACAATTAGATATTAATAAACAAGGTGGACTAAGTAAATAAGAAAGTTTCAACATGAATTGCAACTAAGTGCTCCTGCATATGAGCCGAAATTAAGCTGATGCTGTTAGCTATGTGTAGCTGATCGTGTTGTGGGAATTTAACAGTACTGCTGCCTATGTTAAAATTACGCTAATTTGTGGCTCTGGCTAGTTAACTGACATTATTAACATACAGTACAGCAATGCAACATTACCCAAAAGTAATTAGCTACCTTTAGGCTAGCTAGCTTATAACATTATTCCAAAGCACGAAGACTGCTGCTTAAATTTTAGGGAAAGGGTGTAGACTCCCTCTGTCTTTCCAAAACACACACACACACACACACACACACACACACACACACACACACACACACACACACACACACACACACACACACTACTACTACTACTACTACTACTACTGCTACTTTCGGCTGCTCCCGTTAGGGGTCGCCACAGCGGATCATCCGTTTCCATTTCTTCCTGTCCTCTGCATCTTCCTCTGTCACACCATCCAGCTACTGAGGATGCACAAGCCAGTGCATTCTTAGTGCCGTCCCAAGCCCAGATAAATTGGGAAGGTTGCGTCAGGAAGGGCATCCGGCATAAAATCTTTGCCAAATCAAATATGTGGATCATAAATAAGATCCCCCCCCACACACACACACACACGCACAAATAAAGACCAAATGGATTGATTAACACTAATCGACTAGGTTAGAATTTGCCTCAAAAAAGGAGGGCTTAAACTTGCATAATGTAATTAATATTTTTGTATATCTTTCGTAATCATTTTTGAGATAACTGAAAATGAACATTTGATATAAGAAAGCTGGGATTGTGATTTCGTTTCATTCTCTGGTACTTTTCAGTGTCATAAACATTATTCTCTATGAACTGTTTCTCCGCGCCTTTACGATTTCACAGATACCGAGCGTCCGCAGTTTTTGTGTCAGAGTGTTCTCCATTTCATCAGGGAGGAAAAATCCGCAGAAAAAAAAATGTCAACAAATCACACTTCTTCCAGTTCTGCCTGAAGTACCCCATTGACAACTAGAAGCATTACATATTTTTGCCACTCGGTGTCGCTGTTGTCCTTTTATTCTGAGTCGGAAACCCACCACCCCCACCCACACTGTGATTAATACTGACAAAATGACTGACACTAACAGCCCGAGGATTAGAGAGAATACTCTCAAAACATCTGAATATGTGAAACATAGAAAGATGGAGCAGACAGAGAGGAGATGACAGCTCTTCATTAAATCAGCTGCACAGAAAAGGTCACATAGCTCCCATCTCGGAGGGCACAGGCGACACAATTCAAATGTGTGAATTTCACACGGAACATTGGACTCGGTAATCACACACGAAGGGCATTTTTAGGCATGGTGTTGACGTGAGTTGGACTTGGGGCAGGGGTGGGGGGTAAGCTTGAGCACATACCACAGGTCTCTGATGACCCAGTTGTACCAGATAATGATCATGATATATAATACACGTGATCTGTCGCTGTCCCTCTCTTATGTAGGCAGAAATGTCAAAAATGCAGCTCTTTCGTGTTATCGTTCAAGTCTGCAAAAACAAAGACGATCATTGTGTTTAGATGACCTGGACCTCGTTGGTTTGTGTGCATAGGGTTTTTATTTTTAAAATGCCCTCTCCAATCCACATTCTTAAATTAAGATTTCCTTTTAACACACACAAGATGTCTTCAGATGAACTTTTGTTTTCGTGATGCTGTTGACTACTTTCATAGGAATACGCAGTGATTTACTGTAGCAAAAAAATAATTTGGCAGAATACTGAGGTGACATTTGCAATTCAGACAAACATGACATTTGCGATGCATTAAATATGCAAACTTTCTGATTTTCACGGTGTCACACTCACATTGAAACAGCTTTCATTTACATGATAACAACATCAAAAAAGATCATGTCGCACTGAGCTTGACTGTGGTGTGGGAAATTGCAATGAGGCACAGAAGGCAGGAGGCGCCCTTTCAAATGATTCGAGTTTTGTGACTCATTCATTGTAATTGTTCAGGGTCAAGTGACATGACCTGAATCAAGTGCAGACCAGCACCCAGTTGTAAAAATGTCCATAATGATTAGAGTCGCATCTTTGTTTAAGTAACTTTAAACCAAATTTAGCCTGGCCGTTTTATCTCGTTTCACTACCTCATTCGTGGTCTGATTGTGTGGCTTGTAACGTAGCGGTTAACAACCCGCCTCTTCCGCTCGCAGCTGAGAACCCCCGAGTTAACAGAAGCAGGCGATAACCAGCTTCATGGTACCGGTTATCCAGGAGTACCGGTGTTAGTTCGGGTGGAGCAGGTAACCCAAAGAAAGACGGAGACCTCAGGACGACTGCTAGCGAGATGGAGGTTGGCTGCTGGTAGGGTTACCAACCGTTCCTTAAAATAAGGAATCGTTCCTTATTATATATATATACATATATATATATATATATATATATATATATATATATATATATATATATATATATGCGCCGCCCCGTCCATCCAACCCCCGTCCCTGTGCCCTGTTCCTTATTTCCATTTCCAGGAGTTGGCAGCCCCAGCTGCTGGCCAAGATCTACAAACTTTTCCGTCTCGCCCGGACAGTGAACTTCAATACAACACGCGACATGCTGCCAACAATGTTGTTATGCAAGTGTTGTGTGAGTAATTCCATGTCTTGGTGCTCACCTCGAACCCGCATCTTAACAGTGCGCTCTCTGCCTCTGTTGCCTCTTTTCACCACGGCATGTCCGCGCGCATATACACGCGCGTGCGCGTGCGGGGTAGCTTGTTTCTTTTGGGGTTCGCCACTAGGCACACTTAGACTCAATTCTGCCTCCACCCGACTGAGTGTAATTAAACAGAAAAGTAACTGCAGTTTCATGAGCTTGAACCTGTATCGATGGATGACTTCTTTTTTGGGGGGTGGGGTCAAGTTTCTCTCTTTCGTACATTGGGGGGGGCGTATCGCCTGGTATTTACGCACTTGTACCTGCCATACATCTCTCCAGAGAGATGGTAGGGGTGAAGAACGGAGTAGAATGATGTTAAATGAGGGAGGAATGCTAAGAGATAAGTCACTACGTTGAGAGACAGGGCCAGTTGAGAGTTGACAGGAAAGTTGGGAAACTAATCTACCAAAAAAATTGTTTTGTTTTTTTTAAATCTCAGAAGAAAGGGAGAGTGAGTATCAGGTCAGGAGCTGTGGATACAGGATTGTCACCAAGCAGCTCTTCACCAGAAGCAGAGGTGGATAAAGACAAGCGAAAATGTGAGAGATTGAGACTGAGTTTTCATCTCAAACGAGCATAGAACAGGAGAAGCCCTTAAAGGAGGCAGGGCTGAAAAGAAAGACAGAGGAGATGGAGGTTGGGGGAAATGAAGAAATACGTAGAGTGTGTGTGTGTGTGTGTGTGTGTGTGTGTGTGTGTGTGTGTGTGTGTGTGTGTGTGTGTGTGTGTGTGTGTGTGTGTGTGTGTGTGTGTGTGTGTGTGTGTGTGTGTGTGACGAACCACTCCCCCGGTGGATTGGTTGTTCTGTTCACCTCTGCTGTGTTTCAGGTTGAGAAATGGTTCGTCAGACCTGAGAGGATACACCTGGGCCCGGGCGTGTCCTTCAGCATAAAGCTGCAGACAGCTTTCAGTCTGTGCGCTGGCTCTGGAGTGGACCCGGATTGGTGGCGGCAGTGTGGTACGGCAGCGGTCTTTCAAACGTTACACGTAGCTGTCAGTGGTAAGTTTACGTGAGTAGAAATAAGGACTCGTTTGATGGATCTGAGAAGAAACGGAGGTTGACATCGGGAAATCGGAAAAGAGGGATTTCTCTGATAAACATGGGAAGACCTGACAGAACAGCGAAAACTACGCACATCTATGCTGTGAATGGGCCAGAATGGGGAGGACAGTATGGAAGTTAGCCTGGAATCTGAGAGATCAAGAGAAAAGCGAGGAAATAGCTGCCGAAGTTGGTGCAAAAAAATTTAGGAAAGTGACTACTAGCGCTGAGGGAAGAAGTGGTGAAACGGGGGATGAGGGAAATGAAATCCAGGTGATACTCCGGGTCAGCGAAGGGAATGGCGTTCAATCTATGAGCCCAATAAAGTTAACTACGATATTAAAAAAAAATCAGGTTGATGAGGTTAAACTGGCTAAAGTGTTGAGAAACGGGAATCTGTTGATTGTGTGTAGAGCAGAGAGAAAGCTTATAGGATGAAGGGGTAGGAAAGTATAAAGTGATAAGTGCTGGCCGCGTTGAGAAGGGAAACAGATGGAATAAGGGAGTGATATGGGGAATAGTTGAAGTCACAATGGATGAAATAAAATCGAAATTGAAAGGCGAGAGGCTGAAGGAAGCACTGAGGTTGCATGTGTTCAGGGAAGGGGTGAGGACAGATGATGAAGGCGTACTGCTGAAGTTTGATGAAGAAATCCTCCCACAGAAAGTGGTGCTAGGATACATGACCTACTCTGTCAGGGAATATGTGCCAAAACCTGCAAGATGTTTTAATTGTCAGAGATTTGGACATACTGCTATGACATGTAAAGGAAGAAGGTCTTCTAGATGTGGGGAGCATCATGAGTATGGACAATGTGGGAGGGGAAAACAACCAAAATGTTGTAATTGCGGAAGCAATCATAGTGTGGCATATGGAGGAAGTGAAGTCATGAAAAAGGAGGTAGCAATTCAACAGGCCAGAGTGCAAAACAAGACCACATATGCAGAAGCGGTCAAGATGGTGAATCAGAGAAAAGGGAGGGAGACAGGAGACACAAATGGTAGCCAACATAACAAACTGCAGGAAGAACCAAAATAGGGTAAAGTGTGGGTTGATCTAAAGGAATTGGTCACTTTCATTGCAGGAGTGATAAATGCTATAATGGAAACAAAATCAAAAACAGAAAGAATACAAATAATAGTAAAAGCTGCAGCAAACCATCTGAATATTAGTGAAGTTGACATAGGAGGAGGTGAGAAATGATCTCAGTGCTCATCAGTCAGCATGGGTTGGTTAAAACAAGTATGATTCTTTCATTACAGTGGAATGCAAGAAGCTTGGTGGCAAACGAACAAGAATTTCAAAACTTTATTTAACAGTTGCCAAGGACACCAGAAATAGTTTGTGTACAAGAGACATGGTTAAAACCAAATCTTGATTTTAGAATTTTCAGCTATACTGCTGTGAGGTGTGATAGGGAAAAGGGGGACAGGTAGTGTAGGAATTATATTTCCTTCTCAAACAGCAAAGACCACAAAAACCGGATTATAAAACGAAGCTTCTTTATATGAAAATGGTTGCAGACATACATTCGACAAAGCTAATGGTAACGTTTTTCTTGCTAATCTCTGAACGCGCTGCTCTCGCACGAGTCTCGACCGTCAACCGAATCAACTTTCTGTTTCCTTGTCGCTAAGCCTGCTGGGAGTTTGACTTTTACATTACGAAATACAGTAGTCTTTTCTAATATGAACTGTGCGATCTGAACTTCGATCTATTCTTTTTAACATCACAAATATTTCTGTAATCATGTATCACATATAGTAATCAATCATATCTCTAATCATGTATTCAATAGAATAATCAATCAAATAAACAATATAATTCACTTGTTTTCATGAACTAATTATTGAACTACTATTCAACTCAATCATGTGACCAAATAAGTCACAACATTCTCCCCCCCGATGAACTACTAAGTTCATCTAAATCTCCAGACTATACAGTAACTGGATAGGTCTCCTCCACAAAGTCCCTGAAGTAGTGCATACCATGCACGACCTGACCAGACCATCACGGCCTGGAAACAGTTCCTCGATTCTCCCCAGTTTCCAGGTTTGTCTGGGGGTGTTGTCTTCTCCAATCAGCACAACGACACCCACTGTCAGAGGGGTGGGCGGCGGTGTGTCACAGCGGTGTGCGGACTTCAGATCTAGTAGGTAGTCCCTCCGCCAGCTGTTCCAGAAGCTGGTAGTGAGTCTTTGTCGGTACTTCCATCTTCGAGTGATCTCCTCCCTCTTCGCATTAGGATGCTGTGTGTCGGCGGTGAATGGTTTGGGGTCTTTGATTTTACTGTCCTTGTGGAGGTCTTTTCCTTCTTTCAGTAGTTCGATCTCCTGATTGAAGCTCTGTTCTTGTGTTACTTTAATCCAGTATTTTTCTGCCTCGAAGAGCTCATCAGCAGTCAGTCCTCCTTGTGTCTTTGTTCTTGTATGAGCATTGGCTATAAACCTCTTCATCCAGGCGGTCACTCTGAATACTCTTCTCAGGTTGCTGTATTTTTCCAGCTCCAGCACGGGTTCAGTGAGCGCTGTGTCGTTTGCTGTGAGCTGTACGGTGACCTGCTGACTGGACTTGAGTTCTGTGTTCACCTCTTCTGGAACCTGGCCCTCGTCAGTCTCCTGTAGCTGACCAGGTGACGTCAGAAAACCAGGCCCGCTCCACCATAGCTGGCTCTGTGTCAGGTTTCGAACAGTCTGTCCGCGGGTCGGGAGGTCGGCTGGATTCATCTTCCCTGCGACGTGTGACCATGACTCTGGGTTGGTCAAGGACTGGATCTCGGTCACTTTGTTTGCGACAAACTGTTTCCACTTCTGAGCTGAGCTGCAGATCCAGTGCAGTGTTATCATGGAATCTGTCCACATTCTGACCTGTTTCTGTTCCATGTTCAGTGTGGTCATCAGGTGGCAGGCTAGTCTTGCTCCAATCACAGCTCCCATGAGCTCCAGGCGTGGCAGCGTCATCTTCTTGAGAGGGGCTACCCTGGATTTGGATGCGACCAAGCTCGAGGTAAGTTCTCCGTCTTTTGTTGTACCTTGCAGGTAAGCTACAGCGCTGTAAGCCTTTTCACTGGCGTCACAGAACACATGTAGTTTCACGATCTCGCTGTTCTGCGGCTGCATGTCTATTCTGTACCACCGTAGAATGGTGAGCAGATGAAGCTGAGGTAGCTCTGAACACCACTGCTGCCATTCTCGAGTCAGGTCCGGCGGTAGCTCCTCGTCCCAGGAGAGTCCTCTTTCCCACATTTCTTGAAAGATGCACTTGACTCTGACTGTGAAGGGAGTCAGGAACCCTAGCGGGTCATAGATGCGAGCAGACGACTGCAGAACACTCCTCTTCGTATTCTCTTTTCGTTTCAGAATGTCCACCAGAGGCTGTGGGTCGAACGTGAAGTCATCAGTCTCTGGTCTCCATACCAAGCCCAACACCTTCAGCACGGCTGCGTGCTCCTCTGGCGCCATCGTGTGGCCAGTTTCGTTCTCCTCCCATTTCCTTTTCAGCTCAGGAGAATTGGTCATCCACTTGCAGAGTTCCATGCCTGCTGTGGACAGCATTTGCTTGGCGGTTGTTGTCACAGAGTAGGCCTCACCAACATTGTGTGAACTTACAATAAAATCGTCTACATAAAGTGACTCACTCAATGTCTCTGCAACTTGGGGATGTTCCGTTTCATATTGTTTCAGGTGCTTCCTGATTGTGGCGGCGAGTAAGAATGGGCTCGGGGAAGCTCCGAACACCACTCGGGTCATCCTCAGCACTCGCGGCTCCGCATCCTCTTCTCCTTTTGGTGGCCCGGTGAGCCACAGGAATCTCACAGCGTCTCTGTCCTTCTCTGCTATGGAGATCTGTAGGAAAGCCTTCTTTATGTCAGCCATGTAGGCAATCCCATGTTGTCTGAACTTAATCAGGACGTCGAAGATGTCTGGGTTCAGATTGGGTCCGGTGAGTACACAGTCATTTAGAGACGGACTGCCATCTTCATGGGAGGAAGCGTCAAACACTACTCGCAGTTTCGTCGTCGCCTTGTCCTCTCGGAGTACTGCATGGTGAGGTAAGTAGTATTTCACATTGTGTGTTGTGTCGTCCTTTGGCACGTCCTCCGCCATGTCCTGTTGTAAGTAGTCCTCCACTACTTCGTTGTACCTGCTGTACAATGTCACGTCCTTCTTTAGTCTTTTCTTCATTCTGTAGAAGATTCTGTAGTTGTCCTGGAGTTCTGTGCTTTCTTGTTTCCATGGCAACTCCACCTGGTATCGCCCCTGTTTGAAGGTTGTTCTCTCGAACATCTGTAGAGCCTCTTCTTCTTCTGGGTTCTGTTGTTTCTCGCTTGTGATACCCAGAGACTCCATTTCCCAGAATGCCTTCAGCTGCGTGGAGACAAGTGTGTCTTCATCTGTGTGGATGAACATGGATGTTGCCTCGGAGATGCTCGACATCGACACTGGTCCCTGGACAGACCATCCAAAGGTGCTCACCATAGCAACCAAAGTCTCCGTCAGTCTCTCCACTCGTCCCGATACTATTTGCCAGTAGTAATCTGCTCCTAATGAGGATGGAGAGCTCAGGACCATCTTCATTTTCTGGGAAGTCTGCTAGTTTCAGTCCCTTTCTCTCCAGTTCCTGTTGGACATGATCTCCCGGAACCTTCATCACTACTGAACACACCTGGGGTGTTTCGATGGCCTCAATTTTCTGCTGGCTGTCCCAGACGTCCCTCAAGATGACTTTCACTGTGTTGCGTTGTGACACGGTTGGGGCAGAGGAGCCAAATGTGTGAAGGGTTAGTGCCTCTTGTCTGATTACTGGTAACTTCAGGCTCTTCACCAGTGTCTCATGTATGAAGCTTCTCTGACTGCCCCCGTCTAGTAAGCAACGAGCTATCTTCTTGCCCCCTGGGCCTTCCACCCATGCTTTAGCTGTTTGCAGAAGCACAGTGTTCTGTCCATCTGGTTTCATCTTCACTGACTGAGGAATGACTGAGCAGGCAGAGGCTAGAGTGCCTCCAGAGGTAGCGGTGGGCTGCACCACTGCCCCCACATCATCTTTCTTGCCCAGGCATACAGCAATGTGATGTCTTCTCCCACACGTTGCACATGACACATCCTTCTCCTTACAGTCCTTAACGATTGTGTTTCTGTCCCAAGCATACAAAGCATCTTCCCATTTTCTTGATCTTTTCTTTTCTTTCCGCAACGTTGTGGTCTGGGCACTGTTCTGATCTATGTTCTGCACTGTCACAGAATATACAGTTGTGTGTCTTCTGACTGGCTGTGTGCAGAGCAGCGGCGGACTGCATGCTGGGTCTCTTCACTTTGGCCTCGCTGGATGAGCATGCTTGCTTCCATGACTTGCTCTCTGATTTCTGTGGGCTGGGCGTCATTGACTTTGTCATCTGTAGTGCTCGTTCTCTGCTCTGAACCTCCTTCTGTAGGAATGTCACTATTTCAGAGACCTTCCATTCATCATCCACTCCCCTCTGACGACTATATTCAAGAGCTACGTCATCTGGAATCATCTGTAGCAGGATTGGGCATAGCAGGCTTCCGTAGGTCTCTGACACTACACCCAGTGACTCCAAGCTCCTTATTTGAATGTTACATTCATCATATAGCTCCCTCAGTGCATTCACGTCGGAGGATTTCTTCACAGGAGTTAGATTCAGGAGCTTTGACATGTGAGCGCTGATCACTAGATCTCTTCTTCCAAATCTGCTTTGTAGCAAGGTGACTGCGGCATCATAATTGTCATTTGTTAAAGTCAGTCCTGCTATTGCCTTTGCAACCGGTTCTGTGAGGTAAGTTTTCAGGTAGGTAAACTTCTCTTGTTTGCAAAGTGCATCATTGTTGTGAATAGCAGTCTCATACTGGCTCCAGAACTCTTGCCACATGCTAACATCTCCATTGTATCTTTCAATGACCAGCCTCGGTAGTTTTATTGATTGTCTCTGTGAGGATCTGGCTGAGTCATTTGAGTTAGCATCACTCACCCGCTGTGGTCTTGCTGCTTGGTTCTGTTCATTTTTTCTTATCATCCGTTACGCGCGGCTTCTTGTCATGACCACGCGCTCCCTGTACTGCTCCGCAGTTTCAATCTCAGCCTCCAAGTCGTCCATCTTTGTTAGCTGTTCTATTCCTCTGTCCAGTTCGAACAAACTGTCTTCTTTAACGCCCATAGCATCGAATAAAGTTGTCAAGCGATCAATGTCTGGGTCTTCTTTTACCATTTCCATGTCAATCTGGTTCAGAATTCTTGTAGCACCACCTCGTATGGTACCGTGCTTTCGTTTCATTCTTCCCATATCGCTCCGGAGTTCTTGGTCTGCCATTTCAGCAGCCTGAGCTGCGTTCTCGTCGGGGTTCTCAATGTCCATATCTCCCGGGTTTCGGCACCAAAAAATGTAGGAATTATATTCCCTTCTCAAACAGCAAAGACCACAAAAACCGGATTATAAAACGAAGCTTCTTTATATGAAAATGGTTGCAGACATAGTACATTCGACAAAGCTAATGGTAACGTTTTTCTTGCTAATCTCTGAACGCACTGCTCTCGCACGAGTCTCGACCGTCAACCGAATCAACTTCCTGTTTCCTTGTCGCTAAGCCTGCTGGGAGTTTGAGTTTTACATTACGAAATACAGTAGGCTTTTCTAATATGAACTGTGCGATCTGAACTTCGATCTATTCTTTTTAACATCACAAATATTTCTGTAATCATGTATCACATATAGTAATCAATCATATCTTTAATCATGTATTCAATAGAATAATCAATCAAATAAACAATATAATTCACTTGTTTTCATGAACTAATTCTTGAACTACTATTCAACTCAATCATGTGACCAAATAAGTCACAGCAGGTAGAGGGTGTGCGACTTTTATTAAGGAAAATGTACCATTTAGAGTTGTTAGAAAAAGGACAGCGGGGGAGAATATAGTAGTAGAAATATGGAAAAATTAAGGCCAATTCACCATCATACATTATTATAACTCTGTCACAGCCTCTCTCCCTTGACTTGCCTTGACATCAAAGCGTTCGCTGTCACAGCCTCTCGCCCTTGACATCAAAGCGTTCGCTGTCACAGCCTCTCCCCCTTGACATCAAAGCGTTCGCCCCTGACACCTGCTGACCCCCCCTGTCACAGCCTCTCTCCCTTGACTTCAAAGCAATCAGCCTCTCGCCCTTGACATCACAGCGTTCGCCCCTGACACCAGCTGGCTATCAAAGCAGTCAGCCGCTCTCCCTTGACGTCAAAGCGATCTTCACCCTTAAAAAGCCTGCACTGTGGTCCAGTCTTCGCTGGATAGTCGCCTTTCATGGACTTCTGCCTGCCTGCCTACCTGCCACTGAGCCGACTCCTGCTCTACCCCTGAGATCGGTTACTTAAATAAAGACTTGATTCTTCCCTTACCTGGTTGTCCCGTCTGCTTTTGGGTTCTTTCCTGATACGTGACAGTACGTTCCAGCCACTATGGACCCAGCAGACCATTCCACCACAGACCTGGCCACGGTCTGCCAGGCTGTAGCCAACCAGGAATCGGTCCTCGGCCAGCACAGCCAGGTGCTACAGGAGATGGCTGACGCCCTCCGTGAGCTCGGCTCAAAGATCTCCGGAATCCAGACCCAACTTGGTGCCTCTGCTAGCCCGGGACCCGCCCCTCCAACTCCGCCAACCCCAGTGCCATCAACTTCGGCTAAGGAACCATGGGTTGCCCCGCCCGATAAGTATGATGGAGATTTTGGACTTTGTCGCCCTTTTTTGATGCAGTGTGAGATTGTGTTTAACCAGCAGCCCCAGTCATATTCCACGGATGGAGCCAAAGTCGCTTACATCATGGGTCTTCTCCGGGGAAGCGCCCTGGATTGGGCTACAGCGGTGTGGGAGATGCGGGACTCCACTTCCTCATCCTACGCTGAGTTCACCACTGCTTTTCGACAGGTTTCTGATCATCCCGTGCGGGGAAAGGATGCGTCAAAAAGACTGATCTCTCTCCGCCAGGGTTCCCGCAGCGTCGCTGACTACTCAGTTGAGTTCTGTACGCTATCAGCGGAGAGCGGATGGAACAACGAGTCCCTCCAGGCCGGCTTTTCCAACGGTCTCAGCGAATCCATAAAGTACGAATTGGTTTCCTACCCCGAGCCTGGAGGGTTGGAGGAATTGGTTACCCTGGCCATTCGTGTGGACAACCGTCTCCGGGAGCGGAGGCGAGAGAGGACGCGCTGCTTTCCTGGTCACAACCATTTACCACGGGCCACACCTCCAAACCCTGGGGGCCAAGCTCAACAGCCTGAGGCTGACGTCCTCCGAGAAAGCTCGAGGCGTGACTCTTCCCCAGCTTCGGAGCCGATGCATCTCGGCCGCTTCCGGCTCAACCCGGAGGAGCGTCAACGCCGCATCACCGAGAACAGCTGCTTGTATTGTGGTCAGCCTGGTCACTTACTCGCCTCCTGCCCTCACCGTCCGTCAAACTAGCAGGCTCACGAGGGAGGAGGAGGATCGTCGTGAGCCCAACTGTCTGCCCTCTGTCTCCTCGTCCACGTACCCAGCTGCAAGCTACCATCAGTTTTAAAGGTCAGTCCACTAAACTTTTGGCTTTAATTTACTCTGGAGCTGATGAAAGCTTTTTGGATGCAAGTGTTGTGAAGCAGTTAGGTCTTGCCACTGTGAGTCTGGACCAGCCTCTTGAAGCTAATGCCCTGGATGGACGTCTCCTGGCCCGGATAACCTCTAAGACTGAGCCTGTGCACCTCCTGTTAAGTTTTTTTTGTTATCAATTCTCCATTTGCTCCCATTATACTTGGTCATCCTTGGCTGGTTAAGCATAGTCCCCATATTGATTGGTCATCGGCCAGAATTTTAAGTTGGAGTCCCGTCTGTCATGCCATATGCCTCCAGTCTGCTCTGCCTCAATCTGTCCCCTGTCGGGTGTCAAGCCCTGGCTCCAGGAATGCCAAGCCCGATGCTCTGTCTCGTGTGCATGGGAAGGAGTCTGAGCCCAAGCTCCAACCTGACACCATCGTTCCCTCTACCTGTGTGGTTGTGGCTGCGGCTGTCACCTGGAACATTGAAAGGGAGGTCATGGCAGCACAACAGACTCAGCCTGACCCAGGTAACGGTCCCCCTGGGCGCTTGTTTGTTCCAGATGCTGTTAGATCTAGCGTGTTGCAGTGGGCTCACTCTTCCAAACTTACCTGCCATCCTGGAGTAACCCGTACCCTAGCCTTCCTCCGCAGGCGGTTCTGGTGGCCTTCCATGACGGAGGATGCTGGGTCTTTTGTTTCTGCCTGTCCTGTTTGTGCCCAGAATAAGCCCTCCACTCGGGCCAGTGCCGGTCTGCTGCGCCCCCTGCCTGTTCCACACCGTCCCTGGTCGCATCTGTCCTTGGATTTCGTCTCTGGTCTGCCCGCCTCCGACGGTAACACCGTTGTACTGACTGTTGTTGATCGCTTCAGTAAATTTGTTCACTTTTTGCCCTTGGCTAAACTGCCTTCGGCCCGAGAGACTGCGGATCTGCTGGTCAGGGAGGTTTTCTGGGTCCACGGTCTTCCCCGTGATATCTTGTCTGACCGTTCCATCCTCAGACCAACGGCCAGGCCGAGAGGGCCAACCAGGTATTGGAGACGGTTCTCCTCTGTCTGGTGTCTGCCTACCCATCCTCTTGGTCCTCACAACTTCCCTGGGTAGAATATGCCCATAACACCCTGCCATCGTCTGCTACTGGGTTGTCCCCTTTTCAATGCCTTTACGGCTATCAGCCTCCCCTTTTTCCTTCTCAAGAGGTAGACATTCCGGTTCCGTCTGTCCAGGCCCATGTCCGTCGGTGCCGTCGGACCTGGCGGCGAGCCCGTGCTGCACTGCTCAGGACCTCCAGCCGTTACCAGCGCTTGGCGGATCGTCGTCGCACCCCTGCTCTGGACTACTCCCCCGGTGACCAGGTATGGCTCTCTACCAAGGATCTACCCTTAAAATCGGACGCTAAGAAACTGTCCCCCAGGTATATTGGTCCCTTTCCCATTGTCAAAGTCATTAACCCCTCTGTGGTCCATCTGAAGCTGCCCCGCACTCTCCGGGTTCACCCTTCCTTCCATGTGTCCTGCCTCAAACCTGTCTCTACCAGCCCTCTAGTTCCTCCGGTCCCCCCGCCCCCACCTCCTCGTATGATCAACGATCATCCGGCTTACACCGTTTGTCGTCTCCTGGACTCTTGTCGCCGCGGTTGCGGCCTGCAGTATCTCGTGGACTGGGAGGGATATGGCCCGGAGGAGAGGTGTTGGGTCCCTCGTCGCCTGGTCCTGGACACGAACCTCATCCGGGACTTCCACAGGACGCACCCTGACGGGTCTGGTAGGTCGCCCGGTGGCGCCCCTCGGAGGGGGGGTACTGTCACAGCCTCTCGCCCTTGACATCAAAGCGTTCGCTGTCACAGCCTCTCGCCCTTGACATCAAAGCGTTCGCCCCTGACACCTGCTGACCCCCCCCCCCCTGTCACAGCCTCTCTCCCTTGACTTTCCTTGACATCAAAGCGTTCGCTGTCACATCCTCTCGCCCTTGACATCAAAGCGTTCGCCCCTGACACCTGCTGACCCCCCCTGTCACAGCCTCTCTCCCTTGACTTCAAAGCAATCAGCCTCTCGCCCTTGACATCAAAGCGTTCGCCCCTGACACCAGCTGGCCATCAAAGCAGTCAGCCGCTCTCCCTTGACATCAACGCGATCTTCACCCTTAAAAAGCCTCCACTGTGGTCCAGTCTTCGCTGGAACGTCGCCTTTCATGGACTTCTGCCTGCTTGCCTGCCTACCTGCCACTGAGCCGACTCCTGCTCTACCCCTGAGATCGGTTACTTCAATAAAAACTTGATTCTTCGCTTACCTTGTTGTCCCGTCTGCTTTTGGGTTCTGTCCTGATACGTGACAAACTCTTGCAGGAAACTAGATATAAACCGGTTAAAGCAGACCCAATGACAGGTTACAAATCATATTGTTTGGGTTGGGGGTTTTAATTCAGATAGCACATTATGGGGAGGGGAAAATACTGATACAAACGGGAAATTAATTGAGCAACTTTGAAGGATAATAATGTAACATGCATGAATAAGTAGACACGTTAGCCCTTGGCTAAAGGGTCGGACCCTTTAGTCGACTAGTTAACGTCGCCCGCGATGCGGGAGATACGGGTTCGCGTCCCGGCTGTGGCAACGGTCCCCGGACTGCCCCCCTGAGTTCGCTGCATTGGTGTCAGAAGTAGGATGCGCGCGGACGCGCTTCCCGAAAGAGGCGGGTAGTGTAACGTGCATGGATAAGTGGACACGTTAGCCCTTGGCTAACGGGTCGGCCCCTTTACCCGAGTGGTTAACGTTGTCGCCCGCGGTGCGGGATATCCGAGTTCGCGTCCCGGCAGTGACAGTTCCCGCCCCCCCGAATTCGCTGCATTGGTGTCAGAAGTGGGATGGTGAGACCGTGAGGTCACTGGAAGCGCATGCGCCCAGAGGCCACTTCTGACACCAATGTAGCGAATTCGGGGGGGAGCCCGGGTACCGGCCCAGGTGTCAAATCTAAACGCAATACACACCATCCCACTTTTTACTCCCTATGCCCTCACGCCTCTGGGCGCACGCGCTTCCGATGGCCTCACGGTCGCACCATACCAATTTTGATACCAATGCAGCGAATCAAGGGGGGCAGCCCGGGAACAGTCGCCACAGCCGGGACGCGAACCCGTATCTCTCCCACCGCGGGCGACAACGTTAACCCGTCGACTAAAGGGTCTGACCCATTAGGGCTAACGTGTCTACTTATCCATGCAAGTTACACTAGCCCTCTCTTTCGGGAAGCGCGTCCGTGCGCATCCCACTCCCGACACCAATGTAGTGAATTCGGGGGGCAACCGCAGGAACCGCCGCAGCCGGGACGCGAGCGACATCGCTAACCGCTTGACTAAAGGGTCCGACCCGTTAGCCAAGGGCTAACGTGTCTACTTATCAATGCACGTTATAATAACTTGGTGTTTATTAATGATGGGAGAGGGACAAGGATAGATGTACACACAGGTAACAGCTCAGCACTAGACTTGACACTGGTATCACGAGAGGTGGCAGGGATATGTTGAGTGGGAATTATGGGAAGACTCAACAATCGATAGTGACCACTATCCAGTATTTAGTAAAATACAGATAGATCAGGAAATAAGGGGAGAGAAAAGAGAGCCAAGGTGGATATTTAGTAAAGCAAAGTGGGATCACTTCGAATATTTATGTGAGAGGGAATGTAATGAAATAGACCTGAGTCGGGATATAGAACAAGTTGATGGAAAGTTTAGGGAAATTTTATTAAAAGCAGCAAATCTTATTAATTCCCAGAAGAAAAGGGAAAATGGGGAGGAAGGCAGTCCCGTGGTGGATTGAGGAATGCAGTAAAGTCATTAAAGCAAGAACCTGAGCTTTTAAAGTAGGGCTGCACAATATATCAAAAAATGTGTCTTCATCGCGATATCAACATGCACGACATACATATCGCAAAAGATTGCTTGAAATGCAATAAATGGTATATGCAGTTTGTGTTGACCCTGATGCCCCCTTCTGGAAAAAAGGCGGCAGTGTCACTTGGCTGATTCCGCCTCAGTAACGTCTCATCTCATCTCATCTTCAGCCGAAATAAATGTTAAATTTACGGAGGAATAAATACACAGTGGGGCGTCAGTTCTGTTCTTACCGGGATCAAACGTAGAAAGAAGAACTTTATTGACAGATGCACTGTTATATACGCACAGACCACATGCCAATCTCAGCGCATTTCATTGGCTGTTATCATTGTCCGTCACACACAGTACCCGCATGTACTCATGAAGTTTGCCTGTGTTAATACAAAAATATAATTTATTTCTACAATTGAGAGCACACATTTCATATGTGTCAACACCCCCTCTTGCTCTCATGTTGTTTATTTTCTTAACTCAAAACGTCATAAGGGTTTCTACCTTGCATCATGTAACTTTTCACTTACATGGTTATTCTCCAAACATAAACTTTGCAAACTTAACCAACTCAAATGTTGTTACGGGTTTCGTCATCACATCTGTTGGGCAATACTCCAGACTTATTTTTCCATCATTCACAGTTGACCTTACAAAGTGATACTTTATGTCAACGTCCTTACATCTGTCTGCTTACAGGATTCTTTGCCAACGCTGTTGCACCTTAGTTATCCTCATAGACCTTAGGTGGTGCATACTGACATCTGTCAATACCTTCTAGTAGTTGTACTAGGTACATACACTCTTGTGTAGTTGCGGCTAATGCCATATACTCTGCCTTACAAGTGGACAGTGCAACAGTGGGCTACTTTTTGGTTTTCCATGAAACCAAAGGACCATTTTCATTTAGGCTTGTACAATAACCAGTTGTGCTGCGTCTGTCAGTTACATCAGCCGCCCAATCTGCATCACTGTATGCTTGTAGCCACAGTTTCTCATCATCACATTTCCTGTAACACAACTCCTTGTCAACTGTGCCTTTCAGATATCTCAGTACATGTTTTACAGTAGTCCATTGCTCTTCTGTTGGCTCAGTAAAGTACTGTGACAGTTTACTTACTACAAAACTTAGATCGGGTCTCGTACATGTAGTTATATAGATTAAGCTACCTACTATCTCTCTGTATTTTCTGGCATCGCGCTGATGCCAGAAAATACAGAGAGATAGTAGGTAGCTTAATCAACCTGTTCACAGGTTGTTGCTCTAGGTTTACAATCTTGCATGTCAAACCTTTCCAGCATTTTTTCCACATACCTCTTCTGTGACATTTTCACACATTTATCACACTGGTCAAAATCGATACCAAGAAAATGTTTAAATTTACCCAAGTCTTTCATCTGGAATTTTGCTGTGAGCATCTCCTTTACAACCTTCAGTGCATTTTCATCACTGGCAGCAATAAACAAGTCATCAACCCATATTATAATTATCACTTTCTCCTTTTCTGTCTCCCTTGTGTAAACACAATGATCAGCTGGATTTTGCAAAAACTCATTTTCGCTCAGATACTCGTGCAACATTTGGTAACACTTTAGTATGGGGGACATAAAAAAACTTAATTACTAGTGAATTAGTAATGATCAAGATGTCACTTTAGTATGGGGAACATATTCTAAGTAACAAAAACTTAATTTACAGTAATTTAACACTATTAACACTTGTAGTTTTGTGTATTGTTATGCAAGAACAGACCATATTCATTAAGTGTTAGTAAGGGAGAATAACTCTTCTTGTGGTACTACCACCTTATAAAGTCCATACTAAGCAAAGCATATTGAGATGGTACTACTAATAAGCAATAATTCTGAGGTTATAGAGGGAAAACTCATAGTTAATGGCTTACTGGTTGTATAATAAGGCCATGCAGAATAAGGCATTAATGAGTATGTAATAATGACCAATTAAGAGCCAATATGTTGCTAATTTGCATGCTAATAAGCACCTAATTAATGGTGACTACGTTCCCCATACTAAAGTGTTACCCAACATTTTGTTCCAGTTCCTGCCTGACTGTTTTAACCCATATAATGACTTTTCTAGCTTATACACCAACTTTTCATTTGTACTAGATTTCACCTCGTAACCCTCTGTTTGTTCCATGAAAATCTCGCAATCTATTGGTGCATGTAGGTAGGCAGTTTTGACATCCATCTGATGTAAAATCAGGTTTTCATGCACTGCTTTTTGCATCAATACTGTGATACTAGTCAAGTTAGCAGTAGGAGAAAATGTCTCCTCATAGTCTACACCCATCTTTCGACTGTATCTCTAAGCTACATACCGTGCCTTGTATTTGTCAGATCCGTCAACATCGTTCTTAATCGCATATACCCATCTACCCCCCACTGCATTCTTACCCTCAGGTAAGTTGGTCAGGGTAAATGTGTCATTTTCTCTGAGCAATTGCATTTCATCATCCATTTTATTAATCGATTCCTCTAAATTAGTCGAGGTTACCACTGCCCTAAATGTTAGGGGTACATTACACATCAGTCTGCAACAGCCATATTCGTCAGTACCTAATCATCACTCTCCTCATCAGATACATATTCACTTAAATAACCTGGTTTCTTCCTCACTCTAGAAGGGTAATTTGTAGGTTCATGGCTGGGCTCGCCCGTCTGTGTTTTGCTGTTCACCTCAGCCCTAGTTACTGGGACCTGGCTCTGAGTACATCCTGGACTCACTTCAGTATTTTGCCTGGTCTTGCTAGCCCTATTCTGCACCTCGAAGTCATCATCATCAGGCATCATGTCAGTCTGTGTCTGCTGCTCTGCAATCGTTTTTGTCACAAACTTAACCAGTTTGTGCTTCTGCACTTTCCCATTGTCAGGATAATAGACCATGTAGGCTGGGATATTCTTGTCGTACCCGACAAAGATTCCTTTCTCACACCTTGAGTCTACTTTTCTCTTGTCATGCTTATAGGCATAACACACTGACCCAAACTTTTGCATCCTAGAAATGTTAGGCCGTTTTCCTGTCAACATTAAGTAAGGTGTCTGTTTTGTGCGATTGCAAAAGCATCTGTTCCTCACTACAGCCGCTGTCTGCATTGCATAGGTCCATAACATGTTTGGCAACTCTTCTCTATTAGCATACACCTTGCTATGTCAAACAGGGTTCGCCAGTTTCGCTCAGCTGTACCATTCTGGTGTGGTGAGGATGGTGCTAAGGAAATGCCTAATTGCATTTCTGCTGAGTAGTGTCTGGTAATTCTTTCCCATGAATTCTGTACCATTGTCAGATCTGATACATTTAATTTTCCCGTAAGGGGCTGTGTCGGCAAGAAACTTCTCTGTTGCTTGCACCTGTAGTGATATAACGCCATGTATATATCCACTGGAACTACACTAGGTGTTATGTACTACCCGGACTGTTATTATGGTTACACCACTACCATGTATGGTTATATGTCTGCCTATTGAGCCACGATTAAACCTGAGTTCTATAACCCGGTGTGGTCATTGATCCTCGACCAATACTACCCAAAGTATTACTTCATGGTGGCAGCGGTAAAGTACTCTCTATGAAGAATGAAGATAGACTGATAAAATTGTCCATGGATAATTTCTGTCATCATTCAAGCAAGAGTGCGCCAGAGCTCAGCTAGCCGCAAAGCTAACTAGCTAGCTAGTAACAGGAGACGTCATGGCATCGCATCTACCGACGATGAATTGGTCCGACCCGGACCTGGGTGAGGCAATTTCACTGTATAAACAGAAAATGACTCTGTATTTAGAAGATGAAGAAATAAATGGCGCAGCTAAACAAGCTAGGAAAATATGTCGTGGAATCGGAGATGAAGGATTAAAAAGACTGAACGCCAGTGGTCTCACTGATGATGAAAAGAAAAAGCCTGCCAAACTATGGGACTTCTTTGAAAAACAGCTAAAGTTGAACGTAAATTTCAGAATCGATAGACTGCAACTGGTGCAACACAGACAGAAACCAGGTGAGAATATTGATGATTTTGTGACCAGAGCCAGAACACTAGCACAGAAATGTCAGTTTTCAGACGAAGAGCTTAACGAACGTATGATTGAGCTTATTATTGCGAGCACTCCTCATGATGCCCTGAGGAATGATCTATACAGCAAACCAAAAGGATATTCCTTAGCAGAGGTTCTGGCCAAGGGACGAAAATATGAAGCCCTGACAGCAGGCAATGAACAGTTAGACAAACTTAGCCTGTCACACAATGAGAGAATCCACGCTGTGGACAGGGACCGCATATGTCGTAACTGTGGGAGAAGCCACAAACCACGTCGATGTCCTGCATATGATGATGAATGCAATGCGTGTGGTGCAAAAGGTCACTGGGAGCGGTGCTGCAGGAAGGCCAAACGAGAGTGCCAGGAACACTCCAGCCAGAGCAGGAGCGGGGGAAGTAAGTCCCACACACCACAAGACAAACAGCACAAGCGCAAAACCTATATAGACAAAAAGCAACAGAGCAGGACTCGCATACATGCTGTAGAGAGTAGCAGTGAAACAGACAGTGAGAACGAAAGCACTTACCAGAAACAGTTCCACTCCATAACAATCAGTGAAAAGTGCATGCATAGCATAGACAGCAAGCCGGCCAGAGAGGAGGCATACACAGTCCTGAAGGTGACACCACCTGACCTACCTGGTCGTGGATACACACTACGTCTGAAGATAGACACAGGTGCGTCAGGCAACACACTCCCATTGCGTACCTTCAAGCAGATGTACGGTGAAAATGCATGCACCCAGAAACGACTGAAAAAACCAACAGGAGGCTATCTGCATACAGTGGTCACGCCATCCCCTGCCTAGGCACCATTGACATTCCATGCCAGTACAAAGAATCCAAATGGATCAATGCAAAGTTCTATGTTGTAGACATACCAGGGCCAGCCATAGTTGGGCTGCCAACATGTGAACTGTTAAACCTAGTGACTGTCAATGTAGATGCAGTGACCGAGAAAGGACATGCAAACCAGAAAAAAGTCAACACAAGACAGACAAAACCCAAAATGACCATATCTAACAGTGCAGACCTAAAGAGAGCATACCCAGACCAGTTTGACAAAATTGGCAACTTCAGTGGAAAGGCCAAGCTCTTCCTGAAAAAGGATGCTGAACCATTCATAGACCCACCACGTAAGTGCAGCATTCACATCAAAGACAAACTGAAAGATGAACTGAATAACCTAGTCGAACAAGATGTGTTAAGAAAAGTAGAACAGCACACAGACTGGTGCTCGAGTCTGGCATACAGCACAAAGAAAGACGGTTCCCTTCGCATATGCTTAGACCCCCAAAAGCTTAATGCCAGCCTTAGGAGATGCCCACACAAGATTCCTACTGTGGAGGAACTGAACCCGAAGTTTGCAAATGCAAAAATATTCAGCAAACTTGACGCAAAAGCTGGATATTGGTCAATACACCTAGAGGAAGAGTCACAACTGCTAACCACATTCCGAACTCCATTTGGTAGATACTGCTGGAAACGTTTGCCATTTGGTCTCAGTGTCTCTCAAGATCTCTTCCAGGCAAAGATGGACCAAATCCTGGAGGGGCTCGACGGTGTCGTCAGCATAGCCGATGATATCACAGTCTATGGAGCAAGCGAAGAGGAGCATGACAGGAACCTGACCAACCTGATGGAGAGAGCAGCCAAGACAGGTATTGTGTTCAACAGTGACAAGTGCACAATCAAACAGACAAGCATCTCATTCTTTGGCAACCTGTACACAGACAAAGGTATCAAACCTGACCCAGCCAAAATCAGGGACATCCAGAAAATGCCGACACCCCAGAACAAAGATGAACCGAGCAGATTCTTGGGGATGCTGACCTACCTGTCACCCTACATCCCAAAGTTCGCAGACAAAGCACACACACTGAGGGTGCTGCTGAAAAGTGACGTGCCTTGGACATGGGACACTGACCACCAAAAGAGCTTTGAGGACCTGAAATCAGTTATCAACGAACATGACTGCCTGAAGTACTATGATCCAAGCACACCTCTGACACTTGAGGTCGATGCATCACAGAAAGGACTGAGCGTGGCATTAGTGCAGAACAAAAGACCCATAGCTTTTGGCTCAAAGACACTGGACGACTGCCAATCCAGGTACAGCAACATAGAGCGAGAAATGCTGGCCATAGTCTATGGAATGCAGCGATACCATACCTACCTGTATGGGAAGTCACTCATTGTAGTTACAGACCACAAATCCCTCGTTACCATATGCACAAAGCCACTGCATGCCGCCCCGCCACGGCTTCAGCGAATGCTGATAAAAACACAAGGATACAACTACGAGGTCACGTATCGACCAGGAAACCAGATGGTCCTGGCAGACACACTCAGCCGACTACCCAACCCTGAGAACAACAGCAACATCGAGCTGGACGAGCGCATTGACGGAATAGAGGCAGAAGTCGAGGATCCAGAGATGCTCACTGTTGCAATGATAAACTTCTCTCCCGAGAAACAGGACGCACTCCGCACGGAAACCACCAGCGACCCCAGACTCAATGCACTGAAAGAGCTGATCCACCAGGGATGGCCAGACAACATCAAAGCTCTACCAAGACAACTACGTGAGTACTGGTCATTCAGAGATGAGCTCGCAGTTGAAGCAGGAGTCATATTCAAAGGCAGACAGGCGCTCATCCCAGACTCCATGACTGATTCTATACTCGAACAGCTGCATGTAGGACACCAGGGCATCGAAAAGACACGGCGACTGGCGAGAGAAAGTGTCTACTGGATCAGAATGAACGATGACATCGAAAGAGTCTGCAGGTGGGGCGTGGCCGGGACGTCGAGGATGTAGGACACGTTTCTCTATTGCTCCTGAGTTAGTGACCAAATTTATATATTTAATCTCGCTAAATCGTGCATGTCTTTGGTGGTCAAGCGTCTAAAGAGTCCTTTAAACGATTCACACTATATTTGAGGACTTTGAAGGTGAAATGACATCTAATCGACCGAAAACGGAGTCTGCAAGAGCAGGCCGCAATAAGCCTGCGCCCTCTCCTGAATCTGATCCGCTCCCAACATCGGGTGCTACAGCTAGTGCTGACAGCATGACAGTACTGACCGCGGAAATGCTACAATCCATGATGGGCTCCCTCAAAACCGATATTTTCAGTAAGATTGACACTTTAGCTACCACTCTCAGATCAGAGATGATACTGGTCAAAGACGAGCTTAAAAGATCTATCGAGAGGATCCAAAATAAACTCGACGCACATGGAGTCGTTTTATCGGAGCTGGAGCGCAGTGCTACAGATCACAGCACTCGGATTACCGAGCTAGAGGCGAACGTCGGCTCACTAACAACTAGGGTGACATACCTGGACAACAGATGCGAGGACCTGGAAGGTAGAATGCGGAGGAACAACATCCGTCTTCTGGGAATACCGGAGGGAGTGGAGGGCCCGCGACCGACAGAATTCGTAGCCGGGCTGCTTCAGGAGCTGCTCGGCCTGGATGAGAAGCCGCTGCTAGACCGGGCCCATCGCACCCTGCGGAGCCGACCCCGGGAGGGTGAACCTCCGCGACCATTTGTCATCAGGGTGTATTTCTTTCACGTCCGGAACGACATGCTGAAGAGATCTGGAGATGCGTCTCCTCTCCTCTACAAGGGCAGAAGAGTCTCGATATTTCCGGACTACACCACGGCTGTGGCCAAGAAGCGGGCTAGCTTCGGAGATGTGAAGCGCCAGCTGCGCGCCTGTCCCGGCGTGAAGTATGGTCTCATCTACCCTGCGGTTCTGAGACTGACCCTGCCGGACAGCTCCACACACAGGTTTGAGGACCCGGCTGTTGCGGCCGATTTCATCAAAAACAGGGTGAAAAAAGTTGTCATGCCACCGCCGGGTCTGTAGCTCAAAATATCAGTTGGCTGGTCTGGTTAGCAGGCTAGTTAGCGGGCTAGCTGGTAGGCAGATAAGCTAGTGAAGTTGGTCTTGCAGTGCTCATTGTTGACATTTGAACGCAGCTGTTTTTTTTTATTTTCAGTACATGTTGGAGAGTGAAGCTAGCCTTTGCTGTGCTCATTGTTGACACTTGAATGTAGTGGGTTTTTTATTTTTATTTTCAATACATGTTGATGAGTACACAGCGGACTACTCACATTAAGGTGATATAATGTGGAGATATATTTTATTCCACTTACATTACTGCCTACTATTTGTGTCATTCTCATTTCATTTTGTTTTGATCTGAGCTGCCTGCACTGCCAGTATTTGGTTGTTTACATGGTTGAAGTTCAATTTTGCCACTTTATAGATTTTGTACCTCTCTTAACTGAGTTAATTTTCCTCGGGTCCTAATGTTATTGGAGACCGACTTATGCACATTTGCTTTATTCTAGTTCAATGGTCACAAATCTCAGGTAGCTAAGAGTAAGCTAGCTAAGTTGGTATGCGTTGCTCTAAAGGTTTTTTGTATTTAGGGGTTTGCTTGCATCTCAGTTGGGGAGATGCTTCGGCAAGAGGGATTTTGTGGGAGGGTTTTTTTCCTTCTGTATTTGTGTTTTGTTTTCTTGTGTTTTGTCACTTGTTTTTGTTTTTTGAATTTGCACTATTGAGGTCAGCCAAAATATTTAATTTGCATTATGCCTTGTCCTTAACATGTCCTCTCTCTCTTAAGACATGACTCAGCCTGACGTAGCTCATCCTGCTGGAGGGAATGGTTTTAATTTTCTCACTTGGAATTGTAGGGGCATTAACAACCCAGTTAAACGCTGTAGGGTTCTCCACCACCTCCATCAGTTGAAAGCTCACATTATCTTCCTCCAAGAAACTCATCTCAAGGTATCACAACACTCAATACTTAGGTGCAGATGGGTGGGTCAGGTGTTCCATTCCTCATTTCAGAGTAGGTCAAGAGGGGTGGCTATCTTACTTCACAAATCAGTACCTTTTACATGTTCTAATGTGATAGCTGATCCCAATGGTAGATATGTAATTGTCAGTGGTAGGTTATTCGATACGAAGGTGGTTCTTGTTAATGTTTATGGTCCTAATTGGGACATTGGTGATTTTTTCAAATCGGTTTTCTCCACACTCCCTGATATGTCCTCCCATATGCTGATCATAGGCGGTGACTTTAACTGCTGGTTGGACCCACATTTGGATCGATCCTCCACTAAATCTACTACTTTATCAACCTCAGCTGGGGTTGTCCGTACCTTTATGTCTGATTTCGCTGTTTCAGACCCTTGGAGAACATTTAATCCATCTGGGAGGGCATACTCTTTTTTCTCTTCGGTACACCACACTTTTACGCGCATAGACTACTTCCTTGTAGATGATAGACTTCTCCATTCCATATCTTCGTGCTTATATAATCCAATTGTGGTTTCGGACCATGCCCCTGTCACTATGGGAGTAGTCTTTCAAACAGCTAATAATCAGAGACCGCCTTGGCGGCTTAACACTCAATTACTCAGTAACGAAAATGTTATTAACTTTGCTTCGGCCCAAATTGACTTTTTTATGGATACAAATAGAACCCCAGGTATCTCTGCGTCTACCCTATGGGAAACTTTGAAAGCTTATCTTAGAGGTGAAATTATTTCCTACACCACATATGAGAACAAACTTAAAAAAGATAAATTGTCCATGCTAACACGCCGCATTGCCCAATTAGATAACGCATATTCCGTTTCACCATCTCCAGATATTTATAAGGAGCGCTTAACTTTGCAAGCAGAATTTGACACTTTGCTAACAGATCAAGTTACTGAGCTGCTTGTCAAGTCTAGGAGCACCTACTATGAACAGGGAGACAAAGCCAGTAAGTTATTAGCACACAAGTTGTGTCAAGTTTCATCATCACATCAAATTCCCAAAATTCATACATCATCCGGAATATCATTAGACCCTAGGGAGATAAATGATGAGTTCAGAAGTTTCTACCAGTCTGTATATACTTCTGAAAGTGATGCTGATTTATCAGAATTTGATGACTTCTTCCACTCCCTTGATGTACCTTTAGTCAACCAGGACTTGGTTAAAGAATTAGAACAACCAATCACTGTTGAAGAACTGACTAGAGCTGTCAAATCCCTTCAATCCGGGAGAAGCCCAGGGCCTGACGGTTACTCGACAGAGTTTTATAAAAAGCTTTTCCCCAAAATAGCCCCTATTCTAATTGAAATGTATAATGAAGCATTTGTTAATGGTATTCTTCCACAGACTCTCACTCAAGCGACTATCTGTTTAATTCTTAAAAATAATAAAGACCCTCTTGAATGTGCATCATATCGTCCAATTAGCCTGTTAAATGTTGACTATAAGATTTTAGCCAAACTTCTGGCAACACGCCTGGAAACAGTTCTCCCATCGATTATCTCTCCTGATCAAACAGGATTTATTAGAAATAGACATTCATTCTTCAATCTTAGGCGACTATTTAATATCATGTACAATTCCTCTGACACCAACACCTCGGAGGCCATTATATCCCTGGATGCGGAGAAGGCGTTTGACAGGGTGGAGTGGAAGTACCTTTTCTATACACTAAATAAATTCGGCTTTGGTTCAAAATTCACTACTTGGGTAAGACTTCTGTATGCGTCCCCCCAAGCCTCTGTCAGGACTAATAACACTCAGTCAGGCTGTTTCCCTCTGCAACGGTCAACACGCCAAGGTTGCCCTCTAAGCCCTTTATTGTTTGCTCTCACCATAGAACCCCTTGCAATAGCACTTCGTTCCAACCCTCTTATCAAAGGTATAGTTAGATACAGACATGAGCACAAGGTGTCTTTATATGCAGATGACTTATTGCTATACACATCTAATCTTTCTGTTTCTGTTCCTGCTGCCCTTGCTACTATTACATCCTTTGGTCATTTATCAGGGTATAAACTGAATCTCAGTAAAAGCGAATTGATGCCGCTTAATGTGACCGCGGAAAAATTCCCATTACATACCTTGCCATTCAAAGTTGCTCATAGTTGTTTCACTTATCTTGGTGTACAGGTCACGAGTCGATTTGAAAACCTTTTTCGGGCCAACTTTTCCTCGCTTTTAACCCGCACTAAGGATGATTTTGAACGCTGGTCAGTGATGCACCTCTCTTTAGTAGCGAGAATTAATTCTGTTAAAATGAACACACTCCCTAAATTTTTATATCTCTTTCAGTGCCTACCGATTTTTCTTCCCAACACATTTTTCAAAAAAATAGACGGCCTAATTCTACCTTTCATATGGGATAAGAAGACTCCTAGGATACGAAAACAGCTCTTGCAGAGACCCAAGTCAGACGGAGGTATGGCGCTACCAGATTTTAGATTTTATTATTGGGCGGCTAATCTTAGGGTCATTCAGTTCTGGTTGCGAGGTGGAGAGATGTCCCCGTCCCCAATTTGGTTAAAGATGGAAGCAGCTTCGTCTGTACCGGCATCATTGTCTTCCCTCGCTCACTCCTCCATTACAGGCCCTTATTCCTCTTTCACCAAGAATGTGTGTGTCAAAACAACATTGAGGATCTGGAATCAATTTAGACGCCATTTTGGGTTTCAGACAACCTCTCTTTCTGCTCCGGTGGCCTCGAACCCCGCTTTTGCCCCATCTATGGTTGATAGTGCTTTCTCAATATGGTCTAGTCTTGGTATAAAAAGGTTTAAAGATCTCTACATTGACAATACATTTAGTACGTTTGAGCAGCTAGCAGTTAAATTTGGTCTTCCCAGGCATCATTTTTTTAGATTTTTACAGATCCGGAGTTACGTCCGCAATTTGGATCCTCATTTCCCCACCCTTCCTGGTGAAACACAGTTTGACACCTTTCTTACCCCGCTTCCCACTCTGATAGGTACCTTGTCAATAATTTATAGACAAATTTGTTCTTTAAGAATTGCCTCACTTAATGACATTAAATCCTCATGGGAGGAGGAACTGGGGGAGGGAATATCTGATGGGCTGTGGGAGAGGGCACTCGGAAGGGTACATACCTCTTCGGTCTGCGCCCGACATGGTGTCATTCAATGCAAAATCATTCATAGGGCTCATTGGACCAAAGCGAGACTAGCGAAAATTTACAAAGACATAAATCCTAACTGTGTGAGGTGTAACCAGTCTCCTGCTAACCATGTGCACATGTTTTGGTGTTGCTCATCTCTTGATGGTTTTTGGAAAGATATTTTTAGCACACTTTCAGAAGTATGTGACACACAGATCAAGCCAGACCCTTTTATTGCGCTATTTGGGGTGCCCTCGCCCACATTGCAACTGACCAATATTAATAAGGATTTTATTGCCTTTGTTACCCTGTTGGCGAGACGATTGGTTTTGCTTAGTTGGAAATCCTCTGTACCCCCTTCTCATGCTCTTTGGATTAAGTCTGTTTTAAATTGTATAAAGCTGGAAAAAATTAGGCACACACTCAAAGGGTCTCTAAACAAATTCTGGGCAATGTGGACCCCCTTCTTTTCTTATGTTAAGCGACTTCATTTCCCTGTTGTTCCAGAGTGATGTGTGTGTGTATATATACATATTTTTTCCTTTTTATTGATGTCCTTGTTGGATGGAGGTGGGGGCGTGGCAAGCTCCGGTGATGAAGGAGGCAGGGTGTACGTGTACATGATGTCTGTGAGGGACTGTGCTGGGTTGGCTGGCCTGCGGACAAGTGCATTGGAATATGTGTACTTGTATTTATTTATTTATTTTTTATTTTTTATTATTTTAGTTAATTTGTTTTGATTTGATTTGATTTTTTTTTCTCTCCTTTGAGGGTGTGTTTTTATTCCTCATTGTATTCTGGTGTGTTAGTGTATTGTTGGATGTGTTTTGTGTTCATGCTGTACAACTTATGAGGACAATTATTTTGTAAATGTTGATTGTGCGGAAAATTCAATAAACAAAGTTATAAAAAAAAAGAAAGAGTCTGCAGGTCATGTAGCGTATGCGTGGAACATCAGGATGCAAATCCAAAGTAACCTCTCAACCCACACAACACACCGTCAAAACCATGGCAATCCCTGGCTTCTGATCTATTCGAGATCGATGGACATCAGTATTTATGGATTGTGGACAGATATTCTAAGTTCCCTCTAGTGGATGAAATGCCCATGCCTGTGTCCAGCCGGGCAGTTGCACAAAAATCGGAAATGTACATGTCTCTTTTTGGAAGGCCTGACGAGATACTTACAGATAATGGACCCCAGTACACAGGGCACGCGTTCCAGAAATTCACGGCTGACTGGGGAATCAGGCACGTGACAAGCTCACCCCACTATCCAAAAAGCAATGGATTCATTGAGAGGCATGTGCGACACATCAAATCCATTGTGAAGAAAACCATGAGACAAGGAGGTAACATACAAGTGGCCTTACTACAGGTCAGAGCAACACCCATCGACAGTAAACTACCATCACCAGCAGAACTGATCTTCGGAAGGCCGGTCACCACCCTGCTGCCGAGTCGAGGGGACCCAGGCAAGGAGGAAAACCGACTCCACCTGGAGCAGAGAACAGCAAACATGAAGGAACATCATGACTGCAGCAGCGGCAGAGAACTACCTCCACTCGGTCCTGGACAGCATGTATCTGTCCTAAACAAGGAAAAAGGGACTTGGTATCCAGCCACCATCGTACAAAAGTGCGATGAGCCAAGGAGCTACATTGTGCAAACATCAAATGGGAACAAACTCAGACGTGGCAGGAGCCACCTGCGGGAAATTCACCACCCCCATGCACTGAGGAGCGCAAGAACCCGCTTCACAGAACCTCAACGGGACACTCATGCAGCTGGAACTTCTTCCAGCCAAACCTGTGAAACACACAAGACAGTACGCACAAGATATGGAAGAGCTGTTTCCAAACCAGCTTACTACAAGGACTATGAGTAGAGACAATCACACACAAAAGGAGGGCTCTGAATATGTTTATTGTTTTTTGAGATGGACAATTCTGAGTGTGTTGTCTAAAAAAAAAAAGAGAGAGAAGGCAACCTCTGTGTAATGAAAAAATTGAAAACTAAACAGGGGGGATGTAGTGATATAACGCCATGTATATCCACTGGAACTACACTAGGTGTTATGTACTACCCGGACTGTTATTATGGTTACACCACTACCATGTATGGTGATTACGTCTGCCTACTGAGCCACGATTAAACCTGAGTTCTATAACCCGGTGTGGTCATTGATCCTCGACCAATACTACCCCAAGTATTACTTCAGCACCATGTCATTCTTATTTTTTAGAAAGTACACGAACACTGCACTGGAATAATCATCAGTGAATGATAATGCAAACCTATACCCGACTCTGGGTCTATTGGTCCCACTGGATCTGTGTGTAAAAACTTTAGCGCTGCTTTGGCTCTCACATCAGGCTCCCTATTCCTAGTTTGGATATATTTCCCCTGAGTGCACACTTCGCAATGTAGGGTAGGTTGGTCTTCTTTGCCCTTGATTGTCATACCATCAACAACATTTTGTAATTTCTGAATATCATCGTAATTACAGTGCCCTAGAATCTCATGCCATGTCTGTATATCAAAACACGCTTTACATTGGTCATTACATTCATTATTTACTGTGTGCAAGTAGTATAGTCTGTTATGCTCATGAATGTGGAATTGTGTACCGTCTCTGTCTCGTAGAACGTCCTTTCCCTCCCTGAAGATTACGGTCGCTCCGCTGGCAGTAGCTGCTTTCACAGAAAAGATGTCCTGCGGGTATGAGGGGCTGTACAACGCCTGTCTCAGCGTCGTGTTGTGGCGTCGCCCTCTGCTTTCGATCAAGCACACTTCCGTGTCTCCTCTGCGCTCTGCGATTCCGTTGCCCCTTGTGCTATCAGCCAACTCCACGCAGTGTGTCTCGGCCTGGAACTTGTCGTCGATTTTCTTGAACTTTGCTATATCCGTGATGATATGTGAGTTGCTCCCGTGCCCACCATTAGACCTCTCATCTTGACACCACGCCCTGGCTGGATCTCCGCATCCCCGTCGCTCGTCAGGAATGCACACGCCTTGTTGCTCGCCTCCTCGGATACTTGTCGCGCGTCGTCCCGCCGCTGTCTCCATCTGCAGGTTGCGTCCCGATGTGAGGTGCTTTTGCACCGACTACACCACTGCTTGCGTTGACATGCTCTGGCTTTGTGTTCTTTCAGGCCACATCTGAAGCACACTACGTCCGCACTGTCGGCTCCCCGATCACCATCACTCGCCAGAGAGGGTCTCGCACTCGGCTGCACTCGCGTCTTCATGACGTTGTCGTCGGATGCTGTTGCGCGCATATTCTGTGTCCTCGTAGCTCCGTAGTTTCGTTTTGAATTCGGCAAAAGGCATCGTCACATCACTTTGAGTGACATGAATAGCGAACAGTTTGAATGATTCTGGTAGTCCCTTCAAAATCATTGCTACTAACAGCCCATCACTCAATGTCTCACCCGCGTTTCTCAATGCGGTGATGGCTGTCTCTGCGGGTATAACGTATTCAGTCACACTCTCACTGCTCGACTTTTGACGTGAAGTCAGTTCTGTGTACAGGCTAATTATATGCGACTTCTCTTTACCTGCATAATGGTCTCACTGAATTTTTAGCACTTTCCGCCCATCGTCACCGCTTCCCGCATTACCAGCGACAAACTTTTATCATCCAGAAACTGGATTAGCTCCGCATATACCTCGGAATTTTTGCTTCATCTACTGCCCGTCCATCATCGTCGGTAGGCTCGTTTAAAACAGTGTAACGTGCATGGATAAGTAGACACGTTGGCCGCTGGCTGGCGAGTCTGACCCTTTAGTCTAGCGGTTAGCGATGTCTCCTGCGGTGCGGGCGATACGGGTTCGCTTCCCGGCCGCGGCCGTTCTTGTGGTTGCGTTGTCCCCCGAATTCGCTACATTGGTGTCAGAAGTGGGATGGAGCGACCGTAAGGCCATCGGAAGCGTATGCGCCCTGAGGCGTGAAGGAGCTGATATGCTCCGGCCGCGGCAGTTCCTGTGGTTGCGTTGTCCCCCGAATTCGCTACAATAGTGTCCTTTATATTGCTCTTTCACGTGTTTATTCAGAGGACAGTACAGCGCATTAGCGACACCCATTGTCAAATTACTGTATTACAACACTCCTACTAAATTTTACAATGGCATTAAGGCACTCCACACTAAATTATATTACTAAGAGCCGTGCTCTCCTTCACAAATAATGTCAAGATAATAAATCTTTAAACTGAAAAAACTTGCACGATTCCTTTTCTTACTCCTTTTACCTTGCTTACAGCTTTCTTACCATTTGCAACAGAAAAACAATGCCTATTACAGTAAACAGAATTGCATAGGGAAAAGCCCAATCTCTCTCCTAAGATATTCAAACTTCTGTTTAGTCAGTGGCTTGGTCAAGATATCTGCCTTCATGTCATTTGTTGGGCAATATTGCAGTTCTATTTGCCCATTCTGAACACATTCACAGATGTAGTGGTAGCGAATGTCTATGTGTTTAGTCCTTGAGTGATCCACTGGATTCTTCGCGATTGCAATGGCTCCTTGGTTGTCCTCCAGGATCACTGTGTGCGTAGCATCTATTCCGGGATCATTCAGTAATCATCTCAGCCAGGTACCCTCTTGAGCAGACTGAGTGCGATGTACTCGGATTCTGCTGTTGAAAGTGCAACTGTTGCCTGTTTCTTGCTGAGCCAGCTCACTGCTCCTCCACTCAGTAAGAATATGTTACCAATTGTTGAACGGCCGTCATCCTGATCACCGGCCCAGTCAGCATCTGAGAATCCGATCAAAGTTCTAGACTCTGACCGCTCATACTTGAGAGCAAAGTTCACTGTACCTTTCAAGTATCGAAGTATTCTCTTCACAACAGTCAGATGTGCAGCATCTGGATTTGCGTTGAACTTTGACACAGCACTCACTGCTTGAGCTATGTCTGGTCATGTGGCCATCGCAGCATACAGCAGACTTCCTACCATAGACTGATAGATACTTTGGTTCACAGGCTTACTGACACCATCACTTTTTTTTTATTTGACGTTAGCATCAGCAGGAGTTGCAACAGGATTTGCATTAATCCATCCCATATTTCTGAAGAATGGCTTCAATGTAATGCTTCTGATGAAGTAAGACACAGTTCTTTTCTTTGTCTTGGACAACAGATATGCCCAGGATATAGGACAGCTCACCCATATCCTTCATCTTGTTGCGCTTCTTGAGAGCCATTCGAGAGCCAGCTTCATGGTTAGGCAGTTAGAGGGGAGTTCTGGAATTTGTTTTGCGCATGTTTTCTCAGTTTTTTCCTTGTGTAAATTTCCATAGTTTTGTCCAGCATGGCGGATATTGATGAGTTTGTCTGTAGTCCTTCAGTGGAGTGGATAGAGTGGTGCATTAATAAGGACCAATTGCTTAAAATAGCAGATTATTTGTTGGATGTTGGTGATAGAAGACAAAGTAGAGACCATGGCCGGATTAACCCACCAGGGGGCCCTGGGGCACGCACATCCATTGACCCCCCCCCCCGCCCCATCAGATAGGCTATGTAAACAATACTAAACATTGTTCAATGTAAAACTAATGCAAATGCTCAACATGGTAGTCGACGCTATGCCAATCTGTATGGGATTCGGGTGACTACAAAATACACCACAATTTTGAATCACAAAACAAACAGAGATGAGAATGGCAGCTCACGGCATCGCAAACATATTGCAAAGCCTTTTTCCCACTAACAACAGCTTACCAACAGGAATTTGGGAGCAAATAATTTAATGAAATATGGGCATATTTTAGTAAAACTATGTGTTTAATTTTTCAGTATGGGGATTCTAGCTAGCACATTTGTTTAACTGGGGCCCTGCATCAGTAGAGACTGTAGCTTGGGGCCCCTGCATCAATAGAGACTTTGTAGCTTGGGGCCCTGCATCAGTAGAGACTGTAGCTTGGGGCCCCACATCAATAGAGACTTTGTAACTTGGGGTCCTGCATCAGTAGAGACTAGCTTGGGCCCTGCATCAATAGAGACTAGCTTGGGCCCTGCATCACAATGCAGGGTTGGAACAAACCTCCCTTGTAGGGTATGATTGGGGATCCCTACTACATGCGAACACAATACCCTTGACCTTTTGCCCCCCCCCCCACCGCCCCATGAGTCTCTGCTGCCATTTCTCCACTGTCATTGCCCCGCTCACTGACTTGCTGAAAGGCAAAGCTCAATTTGTTTGGTCGCGTAGCTGTCAATTGGCTTTTGAAAATGTCAAGTCAATTTTGTGTTCGGAGCCTGTGTTACCTGCTCCTCAGCTTGATGAGCCTTTCACCCTACAGGTGGACGCCAGCAATGTAGGTGCTGGGGCTGTCCTCCTGCAGTCAGATGCGCAAGGGATTGAGCATCCTGTCAGTTTCTTCTCATGCAAATTCAGCTCGTGTCAGTTGAATTATTTGGTGGTTGAAAAGGAGGCACTCACTCTCGTTTGGGCCTTGCAACATGTTGATGTATATGTTGGTTCAGGTGTGCCTATTGTAGTCTATACAGACCACAATCCCCTGACTTTCCTAAACTCCTTAGTGTCCTAATCAACGGCTAATCTGTTGGTCCTTGCTCCTGCAGTGCTACTGTTTAGATATTCGACATGTCAAGGGATCAGCAAACACTGTTGCTGATGCCCTGCCTCTGGCTCCTTGCCCCTAGTAACTCCATGCCCTTTGTTCCTTCTGTCCTTTTCTTGTTGCCCTCTCTCCTCCCATACTCTTAAAATTGCTTCTTAGGAAGGCCTAATAAGTTGCTGATGTGGAGGGGAGACAGCCAGAGACATCAGGTGGTTTGTCTTTTCCTATGTACATTTTTTCATTTATTTATTATTATTAGTAGTAATTGTTATTTATTGTAATGTGGTTGGGTTTTCTGGTAGAAATCCCATTTTATGGGAGGTAGTGTGATGAAACCCCCCGGTGGATTGGTTGTTCTGTTCACCCCTGTTGTGTTTCAGGTTGAGAGATGGTTCGTCAGACCTGAGAGGATACACCTGGGCCCGGGCGTGTCCTTCAGCATAAAGCTGCAGCCAGCTTTCAACCTGTGTGCTCTCACTGCCACCCGTTTCGCTTTGGGCTGGTTTTGTTTTGCACTTGACAACACGTACCACATCAGCCAATATCCCCACACATGCACTACCTTGCACCACTGATTTACTGACACACATATCCATACTTTATTGTATTGAGTTTGTTCTTTATTTTGTAATAAATTATGGTTATTGAATGGTTTTGATGTGTCCCCCTTTTTAGTTGTACCCTGTACAGCCAGGGGTTGTAACAGAGAGAGAGTTGAATGGGTTAATTCTCTGGAGCAAGGGCAGGGAAGTCATATGAAATGGCAGAAATGTTGGATGTAGCCTTGCAACACAAAATAAAACTACAAAAACGGTACAGAGGAAAAAAGATTAAACATTCAGTTGCTCCTTTAATTTATTGTTTCATCCAAGGAAGTCATGCTCCAAGAAAATCCTTACTCAACATATCATTGCCTCCTTTTGCAAAATAAACATAGACGGATGGATGTGCAGATTAATTCTGTCACTGTCTGTCACATTGTCCTGCTCTCCGGCAGGACATATTCCACTCTTTATCCAAATATGTAATCAGTCTATTGACAAACACATCAAGCAACACAAACATTCATGTTAGGAGTAATCAGTGCTCTCCATGATATGCTCTTGGCTCAACGAGCCTTGATTAACACTTAAATTGCTCATTGACACATAATTGCATGGATGTGTCTTGGCACATGGTCAGCAATTAAACAGGAGAATCCCTGATGAATGTATGCAGACAAATGGAGGTGGATGCACGTTAATTGTGGTGAAGAGTCAAGAGACATGTTTCTCCTCAAAAAAGATTAACCACACAACCACAGAGGCCATGATCACATTGTCTGGAATTTTTATTTATTTATTTGGTCATATTAACATATGCCAAAGGCTTGAAGCTAAATGTACACTTTTTTTTTTCATCGGAGTGTTCAGGACATGTGGTGCAGGACCATTTTGGTAGGCAGTTTTCAATATTCATGCTTTCCTCATATTTAAGCCTAGTTTACAGAGTCGTGCTCATACCATCTGTACACAAGGCTGCTGGACTTCTCATCATTCTTCTGGATATATTGCTCTTTGTATAATGGAAATTTCATTAAAAAAAAGATGCCAGGCACTCTCCAGGTATAGCAGCCTGATGTCTAATGGCTTGTTCGCATACAAGGTAAAAAAAAAACACATTTTAAAGTCTTTGGTATGATTTGGACATGGGAACCTATAGTGTGGTCTTTTAAGCATATCAGACTAGCTAACGAGTGTGTTCACATGCCTGGAAAACAGTGTTACATTGAGTCTACGTCCTGTCAAAAACCTTAGTAATCTTAGCAAAGAGAAATGCACCGTGTTTACGTGTTCACCCCCACCAATTCAAAAGATTGTAATGCACCGTAATGTTTGTGTTTTGCTGAATCAGTCTCAGGATAGAGTTACCAACTCTTTCCTCTTTGTGTTAAAATCTTGTGGTTGTTCAAGTCAAAGTCGAGTTGAGTTGTAAGTCTTTTTCAATTTTGCCAACTCAGATTTGTGACTTGAGTAACTTGAGTCTGAGTCATGTTAGTCAAGTCTACAGCTCTGTTCAGTAGCCAAGTGAGACAGGTTTTTTTCTTCTTCTTTTTTTTGCTCAATTTATCATGAGGGCCCCCAGTTGTTCCATCCTAGGTCCATACCAACATGTTTCCAGCCCAGAAATGTAAAAAAAAAAAGGAGAAAAAAAAGATTTACTTCTTCTTTTAAAGATGATTCTGATCTTGCTAACCTGATTTCCTCAGGTTGGTCATACCAAAGTCCAAAACTGCAAGAGCACAGCCACCTTTAGTCTTCAACCAAAGCTCTGGACCCACCAGCACGTCCTCAGCTGAGGGTCTCAGGCTGCTTGCTGGCACAGAGTTAAAAAGCCTGGCATATAGCAAGGGTCCAAATCCAACCGAGCTTTAAATGTGATCAGTGGAATTTTAAAGTCAACTCTAAAAGTTAACAGGTAGCCAGAGATGCAAAGCATGCATTGGAGTGATGTGGTCATATTTTTTGTTGTACCAGTTAAATCCCCAGCATCTGCATGTTGAACAAGCTGAAGGCTGGTGAGAGACTTTTATTAAATCTGGTTTACAAAGAGTTATCCAAGCAAGTGCTACAAAGGTATGAATGACAGTTTCCAAGATTTTAATGTACAGGAATACTTCAATTTGTTTTTTTGTTTTTTTGTGTGTGATTTTCCTAAATTAGAATAAACAAGGCTGCACAACTGCTGTAATGTGCTTGTCCAAACTGATGTTGCTGTCCCGCTGTCCTAAGTGACACCAAGATTTCTACAATGTGGGGTAGGTAACATTATGACAAAATGGGCCAAGTTGATTTGTAATTTTGGAATTCGTACTGTCAGGACCTATGATAAGATTTTCCAATTTATTTTCATCAAGCTCCAGAAAATTGTGACATCCCATTTTAATGCGCTAAAGACAGAAATGGAGAGGATCGACTTGCTAGTAGTTAGTCCGGTCACATTGTAGGTATGCCTGCTTGTCGTCAGCATAACATTGGAAACTGAGATTATCTCTTTGCATTCTGCAGCCCAGAGGATGTGAAATCAGCGAGTGTCTTATTTGTTTGTGGGTTTGTTTTGCAACTATTAATGGCTCAACAGACTGTTGTACACCATAATTAGGATAAGGATGCAGCTGAAACCTGTTTGCTGGCCCTATTGAATCTCTGATGTGGCAAACAACCAAATACTCTTCTCTTGTCTTCCACCTTGGTGTAGTCTTTGAATTAGCCAAGGTGTGGATTTGTTTTAGTCTTCGGGACTGAGTTCAGCGTCTGTTGTCCTTTAATTTTTTTAAATTTCTTTTTTCTGCTGGGCATTGAGCGGGCCGGGCTTGCATTTGATTACTTTGATCAAGCAGTCAGGAGGGTTTCAGGGTCAGGAATGTTTTTTGTCAGTTTGTTCTCAGAAATAATACAGCCCCATTTTTCTTAACAATGCACATTCTTGGTAAGTTCCCAGAAAACCCAAGGTAAAGGCAATATTGCCTCATCAAATATATGTGTTTGGATGCGCCCTTCTCACTTTTCTCTACTGTGAAAGCTATCTCTCGCTCTCTCTCACACACGCACGCACGCACGCACGCACGCACGCACACACACACACACACACACACACACACACACACACACACACACACACACACACACACATGCCAAGCAGGGGGTCTAGCTGGGACAGAGACAAACACACGCTGGGATCAGAGCAGCGCCGTGTGATTCACAGCTCTCTTTCTCTGTATCACTCTCTCTCTTCTCTCCTCATCTATCTCTCTCTATCTTTTTTCTTTCCCTCATCATCAAAGTCCTGACCCCCAACTTCCTCCTTTCTGTTTACCCCCACTGCTTTTGAACACCTCTGCGCACCCACCCACCAGAGAGCTGTTGGCAAAGCTGCAATTAGATGTTGGTGATGGTGATGATTTTTAAATCATGTGCTTTTTTGATCATATGTACATCTGTTGTCTTTAATTTCAAATGGTACATCCTGTTTAATTCAGTCATTGTATTTGCAAGGCAGAGTGGTTAAACTCAAACTAATCCGGGGATAGGTGCTCTCTCACTCTATTATGATTCCTTCCTTTTTCTTTTTTTGCTCTCTTCTTTCCTTTACCTTTCTCTGACTCTCTCTTAAAGAATATTTATTTCATCATTTTGTACTCATTGACTTGCTTACTTCTTTGTTGCATCTATCTTTTCCCAGTGTGACCCGGAGTCCTAAACTCCTCATTAGTCGGCCCGCTCCTCTCATAATGGCCTCGGGACCATGATGATGTCAATTGGATTCTTTACCTTTATACTGTCCTTCCACAAGCCCTTCCATCTATCCTTCCATAAATTTCAATTTCATTTACCCCCTCCCCTGCTCAAAAATTGACCCTAAAATGGAGAGATGGCTCCAAACCTTTTTTGTCTGCGTGGAGGGTGAGCATGAGGGGAGTTTTAAAAGCATATCAAAGCATCACGTGTTCATCTCCTCTATTTGATGCCGTTGTTCCAGGCATCCACCAAGTGTTTACGTGTTTTGCTGCTCCTCATACTCAGCTGAAGGCATACTTATTCAACCCTATTGCTTGCTGAATTTCCCAGGTCTCCATGGTGACGGATGTAGCAGAGAACACGTGGAGGGCTCTTGAGGATGCATTAGAGTCTTCGTGCGACGAAGGGCTCCATCTTACCTGAGAGCTGAGCCGTGTGTCAGACCTGTTTCATAGGCTGAGTCTGAGCTTCGCTTTTGTTCCCAGCGCATCTTAACGGGGGCTGCCATATGAGTAACACCAGCTACTGAATGGGCCTATACTAATTATGTCTAATGCTGAAAGTTTGTAATTTGATGAAAGTGGAAAAAGAACTCAGGTTAGAAAAGGGGAGTGTGTTTTGTTTTTTTGTTGTTTGTTTTTCTTACAAAGTTTCATATTTTCTGTGTTGCATAATGTACCTTTTTGTCATTTGGGGGGGGGGGCTGCAGAAAAGCTTTGAAAACAATTCAAAACAACATTGAGGGTAAACCAAAAGAGCTGAACTTTGAGGGTATATCAAACTATAAAGTGAGTTAAAATACCTTTTTGACAGTACTTAAGGGCTTTAATGTACTCTGTGGCAATCAAGGTGAATGATTTTCCTGCCTCCAATTTTAAAAGATAGTCACTTCTAGGGATCTGATGAATTTCTTTTTCAAACCTTGACAAGGTTAAGGCACCCTGATGGGAAGACACGACCGAGGGGCACAGGCTTTGAGCCTGTGCCCCTCAGTTATGTGGAGTGCTTCACCATGTCTTCAACATGAGCCTTAGACTTCAAAGGGTCCCCGTGCTGTGGAAAACATCCTGCCTTGTTCCTGTGCCTTAAATGTCGCATCCCAGGGACTCCAAGGACTACAGACCGGTAACATTGACTTCACACAATGTGAAGACTCTGGAAAGACTCATCCTGGAGCAGCTTCAGCCCACAGTCAATTCACACTTAGACCCCCTCCAGTTCTCCTACCAACCCCGGCTGGGAGTTGAGGATGCCATCATTTTCCTGCTTAACCATGCGTATGTCCACCTGGATAAGCCAGCAAGCTCTATGAGAGTCATGTTCTTTGACTTTTCCAGTGCCTTCAACACCATCCGGCCAGCTCTACTGGGTGAGAGGTTGACAGCAATGCAGGTAGATGCCCCCCTTGTGTCCTGGATTGTTGACTACCTTACTGGTAGACCACAGTGTGTGCGCTTGCAACACTGTGTGTCAGACAGAGTGGTCAGCAACACTGGGGCTCCGCAGGGGAAGGTCCTGTCTCCCTTCCTTTTCCCCCTCTACACCACGGATTTCAACTACCACACAGAGTCCTGCCATCTTCAGAAGTTCTCTGATGACTCCGCTATAGTCAGATGCATCAGTAATGGCGAGGAGGCTGAGTACAGGGCTGTGGTGGGAAACTTTGTCACATGACGTGAGCAGAACAATCTGCAGCTCAATGTGACTAAGACAAAGGAGCTGGTTGTTGACCTGAGGAGGGACATGACACCAGTGACTCCTGTCTCCATCCAGGGGGTCAGTGTGGACACTGTGGAATACTATAAGTACTTGGGGGTGTATGTAGACAATAAACTGGACTGGGCTAAGAACACTGATGCCCTCTACAAGAAGGGACAGAGCTGTCTCTACTTTTTGAGGAGGCTGAGGTCCTTCAACATCTGCCAGACAATGCTCAGGCTGTGGTATGAGTCTGTGGTGGCCAGTGCTCTCCTGTTTGCTGTTGTGTGTTGGGGCAGCAGATTGAGGGTAGTGGATTCAAACAGGCTCAATAAACTGATCCACAAGGCTGGTGACGTTGTGGGGGTGGAGCTGGACTCTCTGGTGGTGAGTTCTGAGAGGAGGACACTGTTGAAATTACATGCAATCATGGACAATGTCTCCCACCCACTCCATGACACAGGAGTACTTTTAGTAATAGACTCATTCTGCCGAAAAGCATCACAGAGCGCCACAGGAGGTCATTCCTGCCTGTGGCCATCAAACTTTACAACTCCTCCCTCAGACTCAAACTGTCAGACACTCTGGGTTAATGGTCATTGGATTGGCCCTGTCGAGTTTTGTTTGTGCTGCTTGTTGTGTGCTGCGGTAGTGCAGTATAGATAGGGTGTTACGTGCACCATGCTTGTTGGTATATTTTGTTCTTATTTCTATTTCTTATTTATCTTTTATTTCTGTTTCTATTTTCTTATCTTGTATCTTGTTAGTTTTTAGTTATCAGAGAGTGAGTGTCTGCAATAGAACTCAATTTCCCCTCGGGGATAAATAAATTATTCTGATTCTGATTTGTGCCTAGTGCACGACTTTATCAAACATACACAACTTTATCATACATGACTTTATCAGACATACATAAGCAAGCAAGCAGGCAAGCGCTGTGCTGCTTCACTTGTTTTGGGTGCAGAAACAAAGCCTCAAGGAAAATGATATGTAAAGTATAGAGCATTGTTTTTAGCGCTGCGCTACACCTTTTTCCAAAAGCAAAAACGTGTCTGTAGGGAGTGTTAACATGACAGAGTGCAGCCTTCTGAGTCTTCTGAGCAGCCAATTAGTTCCACATCGACGCGAGACCGTAGACACCCTTAAACGGGATGTAAATGTCATGTCCAAAAAGAGATTCTAGATCCAATCCTGTTTCAGTCACATGTAAAAATGCATAGGAGTGTGAAATAATTGCCCATAACTATGTCCAATGCTAATTGATTATTAGGATTGCGCTCATGCATTTCTACATTGGTTGGGTGGATTTTGAGCCTGCATTAAGAAACGACCAGCAACTGTCCGTTTAGCATAGCCTTATTGATGTCCAATGCAAAGCATGGTTATACAACATCCGCACCATCTTAAAAATACTCTAACATGTTAAAATATCTAATAACCTCATCATAATTAATTTCTATGTGTATTAATCAATGTATTTTAAAATATAGTCTGGATCTCTTTGTAAACCAGATGTGCAATACAAACGTCTACTACTACTACTACTATTGGCTGCTCCCATTGGGGGTCGCCACAACAGATCATTCATTTCCATTTCTTCCTGTCCTCTGCATCTTCGTCACACCAGCCACCTGCATGTCATCCCTCACCACATAAACCTCCTCTTTGGCCTCCCTCTTTTCCTCTTCCCTGACAGCTCCATATTCAGCATCCTTCTCCCAATATACCCAGCATCTCTCTTCCACACATGTCCAAGTCATCTCAATCTTGCCTTTCTTGCTTTGTCTCCAAATCGTCCAACCTGAGTTCTCCCTCTGATATAATTGTTCCTAATTCTGTCCTTCTTCGTCACTCCCAATGAAAATCTTATCATCTTCAACTCTGCCACCTCCAGCTCCGCCTCCTGTCTTTTCATCAGTGCCACTGTCTGCAAACCATATAACATAGCTGGTCTCACAGTCATCTTGTAAACCTTCCCTTTAACTCTTGCTGGTAACCTGTCGCAAATCACTCCTGACACTCTTCTCCACCCACTCCACCCTACCCGGACTCTATTCTTCACCTCTCTACTGCACTCCCTGTTACTTTGGACAGTTGACCCCAAGTATTTAAATTCATGCCTTCTTCACCTCTTCTCCTTGCATCCTCACCATCTCACTGTCCTCCCTCTCATTCACGCATAGGTATTCCATCTTGCTCCTATTGACTTTCATTCCTCTTCTCTCCAGTGCATACCTCCACGTCTCCAGGCTCTCCTCAACCTGCACCCTACTCTCGCTACAGATCACAATGTCATCCACAAACATCATTGTCCATGGAGACTCCTGCCTGATCTCGTCCGGCTACCTGTCCATCACCACAAGAAAGGGCCCAGAGCCAATCCTTGATGTAATCCCACCTCCACCTTGAACCCATCTGTCATTCCAACTACACACACCATTGTCACACTTCCCTCATACATATCCTGTACCACTCCTACATATTTCTCTGCAACTCCCGACTTCCTCATACAATACCACACCTCCTCTCTCAGCACCCTGTCATATGCTTTCTCTAAATCTACAAAGACACAGTGTAACTCCTTCTGGCCTTCTCTATACTTCTCCATCAACATTCTCAAAGCCAACATCACATTTGTAGTGCTCTTTTGTGGCATGAAACCATACTGCTGCTCACTAATCGTCACCTTTCCTCTTAACCTAGCTTCTATTACTTCTTTCCCATATCTTCATACTGTGGTTGATCAACTTTATACCTCTGTAGTTGCTACAGTTCTGCACATCACCCTTATTCTTGAAAATCGGTACCAGTATGCTTCTTCTCCACTCCCCAGGCATCCTCTCACTTTCCAAGATTGTGTTAAACATAGTTAAAAACTCCACTGCCATCTCTCCTAAACATCTCCATGCCTCCACATCCATGTCATCTGGACCAGCCGCCTTTCCACTTTTCATCCTCTTCATAGCTGCCCTCACTTCCTCCTTGCTAATCCACCACACTTCCTGATTCACTATCCCCACATCATGCAGCTTTCTCTCTCTCTCTCATTTTCTTCATTCATCAGCCCCTCATAGTACTCCTTCCACCTTCCCAGCACACTCTCCTCGCTTGTCAGCATATTTCCATTTCAATCCTTGATTGCCCCAACCTGCTGCGCATCCTTCCCAGCTTGGTCCCTCTGTCTAGCCAATCACTACAAGTCCTTTTCTCCTTCCTTATTGTCTAACCTCTCATACAACTCACCATATGCCTTTTCCTTTGCATTTGCCACCTCTCTGTTTGCTTTATGTTGCATCTCCTTGTACTCCTGTCTACTTTCTTCATCTCTCTAACTATCCCACTTCTTTGCCAACTTCTTCCTCTGTATACTTTGCTGTACTTATTCCACCACCAAGTCTCATTGTCTTCCTTCCTCTGTCCTGATGACACACCAAGTACCTTCCTAGCTGTCTCTCTCACTATTTCTGCAGCGCTTGCCCAGCCATTCGGCAACTCTTCACTACCACCCAGTGCCTGTCTTAACTCCTCCCTGAACTCCACACAACAGTCTTCCTTCTTCAACTTTCACCATTTGTTCCTTGGCTCTGCCTTCACTCACTTCCTCTTCTTGTCTCAAAGTCATTCTACAGACCACCATCCGATGCTGCCTAGCTACGTTCTCCCATGTCACCATCTTGCAGTCTCCAATCCCTTTCAGATCGCACCTTCTACATAAGATATAGTCCACCTGTGTGCACTTTCCCCCACTCTTGTATGCCAAATCTGTGATCCTTCCTCTTCTTGAAATGTGTATTCACCACAGCCATTTCAATCCTTTTTGCAAAATCCACCTCCATCTGTCCTTCGACATTTCTCTCCTTGACACCATACTGACCCATCACCTCCTCATCACCTCTATTCCCTTCACCAACATGCCCATTGAAATCTGCTCCAATCACCACTCTCTCCTCCTTGGGTACACTCTCCACCACTTCATCCAACTCACTCCATAATTCCTCTTTCTCTTCCATCTCACACACAACTTGCAGGGTATATGCGTTGATCACATTCATCAATACACCTTCGATTTCCGGCTTCACACTCATCATTCTGTCTGACACTCTTTTCACCTCCAGCACATTCTTGACATACTCTTCCTTCAGAATTACCCCTACTCCATTTCTCCTACCATTCACACCATGGTAGAAGAGTTTGAACCCACCTCTGATGCTCCTGGCCTTACTCCCCTTCCACCTGGTCTCTTGCACACACAGTATGCCTACCTTTCTTCTTTGCATCATGTCAGCCAGCTCTCTCCCTTTATTAGTCATAGTGCCAACATTCAAAGTTCCGACTCTCACCTCCACACTCCTACCCTTCCTCCACTCTCGCTGCCTCTGGACATGCCTTCCCCCTCTCTTCTCCTTCGCCCAACAGTAACATAGTTTCCACCGGCACCCTGCTGGCCAACAGTACCAGTGGTGGTCGTTGGTAACCCGGGCCTTGACCGATCCGGTGTGGAAATCCGATTTATGATCCACATATTTGATTTGGCAAAGATTTTACGCTGGATGCCCTTCCTAATGCAACCCTCCCCATTTATCCGGGCTTGGGACCAGCACTAAGAATGCACTGGCTTGTGCATCCTCAGTGGCTGGTTTGTGCAGTACAAATGTACAGTTGTTAAATACACATACAACTGCTGTATACTGGTTACAAATTATTGTTATTGCTATAATTATAACAAATATGTAATATAGTATATGATTATATAATAGATGCTTGATAAATATATAGAATGTATTTTTAAAGAAAATACAGCAATATGTTGTACAATAATAGAAAAAAGGTCATACATAGGGCATTTTCAGTTTTTGTGTTTTCTTCCAACCCAAAAACACCCTTAACCCCCTACCTTACCCCACATCCCGCAGGCCTCTTCCACAGGAAATAAATTACTATAGTAGAATAAATATAGAAACTACAGTAAATAAAATTAAGTAAATATAATAGAACACTGCAATTCAGTATGAAAATAAATATGCATATAAGTTTCAGTATAAGTTATACTCATGAAGGTAAGGGAAAAAATAAAATAAATACAATGAATAAAAGCAGTCATTAATTGCACCAAGACTTGCAGTACTGCTGGGAGTCCCGAACATATAGTCTGGGACCTACAGTTAGGGTATGTACACTTGAGAGCATACATATAACCCCATTAACCATGCGTAAGTCCCCTTAAAGACAGGCAGCAAGGCACCTGCATGTCGTAGACATGACCACAACATACCTCCACTATGAAATTTAACTGGCAGACAGTTGATCAAAATAATTGATTAATGGTTGCCAATGGGAAAAGAATCTGTCAGTGGAACCTCTCGTGGAGAATTCAATTTTTTTCCAATTTCAAAAAGGACATTACATCGCATATCCAAGATTTTAATTATGAGGGTAAAGAGATTTCCATAGCAAGAGAATGCTTCTGCCTGCAGTTTGGGAGGTAAAGGCAATAATGTTAGTTTGAATATTAGTTGCGATGTTATCTTCTGTTGGTCTTCCAAAAATGTCTATGTGAGGAGATGGTGAAATTTAAATATGTGTTATTTCGGAGACTACATTGAAAAAAAGATTCCCAAAACCTAAATAATTTGGGGCATGAACAGAACCTATGTGTTAGATTACACAGAGAAAGTGAGCATTTACTGCATTTATCTTCACTTGTATCAGGGTAAATTTTGGAAAGCTTAGCCTTACTATAGTGGAGTCTGTCACATTCTGTCAACTCTAAATTCTTGGTGCATTTTCAGGGTATAAATTGAATATTAAAAAAAAACGAATGCTTCCCTATTAATCAACCAGCCTTAGAAATATTACCGCCATCAATTCCATTCCAGCTCTCCAAATCAGGGTTTAAATACTCTGTCATTATTATCACACGGCCCATTAATTCATTACGTGAAAAGAATTTTATGGCCCTAACAAAAATAATTAAGTCTGACTTACAAAGATGAAGTCACTTGCCTCTTTCTTGACAATGTATTTTTAGTATATAGTATACTATTAGTATATAATATATGAGCAATATAAAATAAAACGACATGTATTATTAATTATTCAGCTATAATAAAACTATAATAGTGACATACCTATTGTGCAAACATCCATTATTCTATGTATTATTCCATTAATTTTGTTCTTCTTCTTTTTTTTTCTTCGTTTTTTTGTGAGGGATATACATGTAAGTGCTAGAAGGTGCTGTAAACCGGAGTCAAATTCCTCATGTGCATAAGCACACTTGGCCAAAAACTTTAATTCTGATTCTGATTCTGATGTAGTCTGCTAGCTCTAAAAAGACAACAACACAGATTCTGCTGATGTTAGGATTTTATACTGAAATGAGTAGAAGCATCATTCGCTACATTTACCGACACCGATGTATTTTAGCCTTGTCTGCAGGCCACTCTTTCCCATAAATACACACAGACATAGGAAGGAAGAGTGTTCATTTGGAGCAGGTGCTCCTCTTTTTGTCAGATGAGCTGCTCCTCCTTCTTCCTGTCTTTAAACTAATGCACAAACTTCATTCTGTTGGCCATACCAGGCAAACAATAAGTATTTAAGCTTCGCTTTCCCCATGAAAAAAGTGTCACGTAGGGAGCAGGAACTGAGGACCCAAATGCAGACATGGTACCAGGTGAAAACAACAGGTTTACTTTGTTTTGTATATTTGTTTATTTCGAACGTTAAAAAAATTAAAATGTATAATAAAAGAAAACAAAAGAGAAAAAACAAGCAAGCAATGTCATCATCAAACATTTGTTCTAAATCTCGGCAGTTCGAAAGGAGTAGGCAGAAGTTAAAAAAACTTTTCTAGTCCTACCCCCTTTTTCTATTTTAGTATTTCAACAGTGAACTGTGTGATTTAAATGAAAACTCAATCATCTACCACCAGTGACCATGACGTCTATCTAGTAAACCATATAAAGATCATTCATTCAATACAACAAGAACAAAGTGAGTGCAGAGCAACATCAAAACAACTCAAGAACAACTCACACAAGATGTCACAGCTCCATCCCATATCTGTTCAAAATATTATTTTTAAAGAGTCTTTTAAATTTGATTATTGATTCACACGTTTTCATTTCATCACTGCAATTATTCCATATCTTGACACCTTTGGTTGTGACACAATGATATTTTGCATTTTTCCTTACTGGGTTTTGTTTAAATGTACATATTCCTCTCAGATCATAATTACTTTCCCTCAACTGGAACAACCTCTGGATACCGTTGGGTACTTTATGATTTAACACTTTGTACATGATTTGAGCAGTTTTAAAGTCCACCAGATCTTTGAATTTTAGTGTTTTTAGTTTGATAAAGAGTTGGTTTGTTGGTTCTCTGCAGTTGGCCCTGTTTACTATCCTTATGGCTCTTTTTTGAATAATAAAGATTGAATCGGTGTTGGTTTTATATGTGTTCCCCCACACTTCCACACAGTAGGTGATGTATGGAAGTATGAGGGAACAGTACAAGGTGTAAAGTGAAGCTTGATTTAGAAGAGCTTTGGCTTTGAATAATATTGCAATTGATTTGGATACTTTGGCCTTGGTGTAATTTATATGTGGTTTCCGACATAATTTATTGTCCACTATTACCCCATGAAATTTAATGTCAGTCACTTTCTATTTCTACATTGTTAATCATGAGTTTCTTGATTGAGTTAATTTTACGGTTACCAAAGATTATAAATGTTGTTTTACTTAAAATCAATGTTAGTTTGTTAGCATCAAACCACGTCTTTAACTTCATCAGGTCCTTTTCCACTATATCCAGCAGTTGATCCAGATGATCCCCACAGCAAAATAGATTTGCGTCATCAGCAAATAAAATGGCTTTCAGAGATTCAGACACTTCACAAATATTGTTTATATACAGATATAAACAGTAATGGTCCCAACACTGAGCCCTGGGGGACCCCCACATGTGACTTTCAGTAGGTGAGACTTGAAGTTTTGTAATTCAACATATTGATATCTGTCTTTAGATAGCTGGTTAACCAGGAGAGTGCGGTTCCTCTAATTCCATATGATTGTAGTTTTTTCAGTAATAATTCATGGTCTATGGTGGTAAATGCTTTTTTTTAGATCCAGAAATACCCCTATTGCATTTTTTTTCTATTGCCATTGTTATTTCATCTACAAATTCTATGAGTGCAACTGAAATTGTACTGTTTGCTCTAAAACCATATTGCTGATCATACAGTACATTATGTTTTGTGATGATGTCATGTATTCTTGAAAAGTATGTCTTTCTAGTATTTTTGAGAACTGTGGAAGTAAGAAAACAGGTCTGTAATTTGAAAGGATGTGTTTATCGCCAGACTTATAGATTGGTATAACTTTGGCTGTTTTCATTTTGTTTGGAAAAACACCAGTTTGTAGGGATTGGTTACAGATGTGAGACAAAGGCTTTGCAATGCATTCGATGATATTTTTGACCATAAACCTGTCTATTCCATTCCAGTCAGTGGACTTCTTGTTCTTGAAATTTTTAACTGTGTCAATAATTTCTTTTTCATTTGTTCCCCTTATAAATATCGATTCTTTAACAGACATTTTCTTGCTTTCCACATTATCTCTGCTACCGGTCTTTGCAATTTCCTTAGCCAAATCAGGACCAACACTGACAAAAAATGTATGACTGTGTACCCCGGGGCACTCTGTGGGGGGTACTGCAGGAGTATGGGGTTCCAGGGCAGTTGCTACAAGCCATCTGGTCCTTATAAAACCAAAGTGAGAGCTGTGTCCACATTCTCGGCACAAAGTCAAACACATTTCAGAGGGTGTCGGACTCCGCCAAGGTGGTCCCTTGTCTTCAATTCTGTTTGTGCTATTCATGGACAGGATCTCAAGGCGCAGCCAAGGTGAGGAGTGTGTCCATTTTGGGAACCTCAGAATTGCATCTCTGCTCTTCGCAGATGATGTGGTTTTCTTGGCTTCATCAGAACGTGACCTCCAGTGTGCAATGGGGCGGTTTGCAGCTGAGTGTGAAATGGCCGGGATGAGAGTCAGCCCCTCCAAATCTGGGGCCATGATTCTCTACCAGAAAACGGTGGATTGCTCCTTCCGGGGTGGGGATGAGTTTTTGCCTCGCGTGAAGGAGCTCAAGTATCTTGGGGTCTTGTTCACAAAACGTTTGTGTACAACTTATTTGCAGCTCCCAAAATGTGTTGACTGCCATTGCATGGATCAATGCCATAGTTGAGGACATGCAGAGATCTATTTTTAATTCAGATTCACTCAAAACAGATTATTACACTTAAGGACCAGCTTTCCAGGTCCTTACTTTGACCTCAACCACACCAAACTCATAACTAAATGAAACATTTTTTTACATGTAGTCTTGCGAGGCCAGATGTGTATTGCCATCACGAAGTAGCATCATCATGTCAGGCCTGTGAGACTAGTTGATATGCATGTGACATAATGTGATTTGACCCATTATACAGGAGCTCTCTTGAGGCCAGCTGTATAAAAGTATATGCCCATATCCTCAGGAACTGCAAATAAGTTGCATAGAAATGTTTTTCTTGGTGAAACTGGATTACAGTCTGTGAGATTGGCTGTGTGGTTTCTAGCGCTTTCTCAATTATCTGTAACCGTTTGTTTAGTTGAAATAATATATTTGTTTTGTCGATAAGCAATTTTTGACTCAGAAATGAAGAGAAGTTTGTATGTGATAAGACAAAGTTGGCTGTTGTCAACAAAGAGAACAGCAGCTACTCATAGGAATGCAGCAACCGGCACAGGAGTGGAGCCTCACTAAATGTTGCATCTTTGCTCTGTTCAATGCCCCCCCATATGCAACAACAAATTCTCTGCCAAGAGTGTACCAGTAGACTTTCTCATGAAAATCATTTTGGGAATAGTAGGGTTTACTATAGTGTTTACTATAGCATCATGACAGCATCAAAAGGCTTTGTTAAAACTGGAAATATTTCAATATCATACTGTTAGTTTTTAGGACCCTAGATTTGATTATCCATTTGAGGTGCACCCACAGTGTATCTGCTAATTGGTCTTTCTTTAAATTCATACTAATCAACATGCATCATCTGATGATATGGAATAAACATGTGTTATATGTTTTGTATTAAAATGTTATTTTAATGCTTTATTTTAATGATTTTTTTTCTCTAAAAACAAATCTGCCAGTGTGATGAGGCAGTCATAGTTCTTTCAGTGTTTCACACCGTTTCAATTGATTCAGGGCCTTCTGCGAAATAAGAAATACATTTGACACGCCTTGTTTAAAAAATACTTTTCAGAAATCATATTGGGCATCTTTGACTACTGTACATATTTCAACCTCTCCACTTTATGTTCATAAATGCATACACAATCAGCATTAGGCAGCATGGTAGCCCAGTGGTTAGCACTGTTGCCTCACAGCAAGAAGGTCCTGGGTTCGAACCCCAGGCCGCCCCAGCTCCTTTCTGTGTGGAGTTTGTCCGTGTGGATTTCCTCCGGGTGCTCTGGTTTTGTCCCACCATCAAAAAGACATGCATGTTAGGGTTATAACTCCTGTCTGTGCCCCTGACCAAGGCAATGGAAAGAACTGGAGTTGGTTCCCGGATGCTGCACGGCGGCTGCCCACTGCTCTCAGTGTGTGTGTTGGGATGGGTTAAATACAGAGGGTGAATTTCCCCACAGGGATTAATAAATTACATCTATCTATCTATCTATCTATCTATCTATCTATCTATCTATCTATCTATCTATCTATCTATCTATCTATCTATCTATCTATCTATCTATCTATCTATCTATCTATCTATCTATCTATCTATCTATCTATCTGTCTGTCTATCTGTCTATCTATCTATCTATCTAGCTATCTGTCTATCGATCTATCTAAAAATCATCCCCAGCATCCCTTTCCATAAATGTCTCCACCTACATTTTGATAGCCCTTGCCTCCCTTTCTTTCTTCTTCACATCTCCTTTCCTTCCACCCATCTCATCTCCTCTCCTGTCACTCCTTCTTCCTCCTTCTTTTCCCTCCTCCATCTCCTCCCTTCCCCCAGCCTCCATCCACAGTTGCATTTATGCTCATCAAATTGGATGTCAGAGTGAGGGGCATCTCTGTTATTTCCAATAAGAGATGGTTTAGTTGAGTAGCTTAAGTGCAAGGGTTTTCACTGTGAGGATTAAGAACAGCTCGAGGGGTGGTCAGAGCCTTTTTTTAGGGGTGAGGGAGGTGGGAGTCAAGAGGATGGGAAGAATTCAAAATAAACAAAAGGCTTTTCTGACTGTGCAGTTGTGCATCCTCTGTGAGAGTTTAGACCTTGTAAGGGTTATATTCAGGACTGAGAATGAATAGGGCAGAGAGCACAGGGAGCTGTTCCATGGATATCTTATGATTTCCAAGGCTGTGCAAATTGAGTCCGTACCTGTGCACCATGGGACAAAGTGGCCATTATCCACTTGGTCTAATTTCAGCACAAATTTTTGTATGCACCCTCCTTATTAAGCATTGTTTTAAGAGGTGAACAAGCAGGAAATATCCTACTTAGCTAATCACAACAACCCTTGTTGAATTTGAATATACTGTCTGCTGGATACAAGAACCCTGATCAATGTAATCTCAAAAACATTATTTGGAAATTGTTAAAAGGCAATTTGCCATAAGCAGTAGCAGTAGAAAAACCAGAATGGTAATGGTGCAAGACATTTACAAGGATGTGATAATGCATCCAAATGAATAAGCTACAATTAGGAGACAGCTGGTCAGTTTGTCATTGAATCCATTAATAAGCCGACTTTATAATATCCCCACAGACACTCGAGACCCTGTTTCTTATGACACTGTGTTTGTGCATAAAGCAGCTCCTAATTTTGATTACACTAGTATAATTTTGCCTCATTTGGCAAAGGAACATCGTAATGCAGTGTCTACATTTACAGTATATTTGAGTCTACAACAACAAAACATGTACATGTGTGTGTTTAAATGTTAAAGGATAATTCCGAGTTTTGTCTTATTTTCACAATATTTGCCATTGTGCATATCAGTTATCAAATCATTTTACTCACCGGCTTCATTTTGGAGATTTTGGACAAAGGACTATTGCAGTATCATCCTATGGGGTATCAGAACACAAGATTTTCTTTTCAAAGAACCTGTCCTTTCAGCAACAACAACAATAACAGCAGCAACAACAACAACAAAAGCCCCTAGTGCTTCAGTTTGATGACTTCTCATTTGTCCTAGCCAGGTAGGTATGACAGTCATTCCACTGCAAATGATGGACCATTGTTGATATTCTTTGACATTTTGAGTAATAACTTTTGACTTCGACTTGTACTTTGGTTTTCACCTACAAATACGTCATTTAGTAATTTTGGGTGGCACGGTGGTGCAGTGGTAAGCACTGTCACCTCACAGCAAGAAGCTGCTGAGTTCGAACCCTGAGGTTGTCCAACCTTGGGGGGGTCATCCTCTGTGTCGAGTTCGCATGTTCTCTCCGTGTCTGCGGTGGGTTTTCTCCGGGTGTTTCGGTTTCCCCCACCATCAAAAAGACATGCATGTTAAGGTTAATACTCCTTCCTGTCTGTGCCCCTGACCAAGGCAATGGGAAAAGAACTGGAGTTGGTCCCCAGGCGCAGCATGAAGGTTGCAGCCCACTGCTCCGAGCTACACAGATCACAGCTATGAATTTCTGCAAGGGGAATAATAAAATAAACTTAATTAATTATTTATTTAGATAATTGGGATACATTGGACTTGGTGAAACATGTCTGATGCTCGTGTCCCGTGGTGGTCCAGTGTCCAAAAAGAAGCCGGTAGACAAAATATCATAACGAATATGCACAATGGGAGAAACTATGAAAATAAGTTTAAGGTTGTTGAAAAAATTGGAATGATCCTTTAACCATGTGCCTATGAAGACACTCAGAAATGAAAAGTTAGTTTGATTGAGATTGATGACAGGTCTGTTGCTTCAACCTTTACATTTTGGTCTCTCCCCTCTCCATACCCAACACACTTAGACACACGCACAATACACGTATAGTCTGTGGTAAAAAGTCAGCGACATTAAATACACGCTCTCCTGCACACTCTAACTCAAGTATTCAGAGGCACAAAACCCCTACTAATTTCTTCTGGAGGATCTCATTTCCCATGAGTCTTTCTCTGCCCAATGGTTTCCTGTAGTTGACCTTTCAATTCATATCCTGCCTCATGAATTAATGTGATTAACTTTACCAATAAAACACGTACACAACCATGCGGATACACGAATAAACTAACCCCCTCAAGACATCTATGATGCTGATGCGCTCATCAAAAATCTGAACAAAGCACCAGAAGACCACAAATGCTGCTTGCATGCCATTACCGCAATAACCTTCTAAATGGACAAATAAATAGCACTGAACAGTAATTCACTGACAGCTTGCAAACCCCCAAAACATCTGGCGTGATTGACTGACTAGTCTTTGACCACAGCTGACCTCAAAGAACCGTGTTTACTGGTGGGGGCATGCCAAATAGCATACCTCTCATTTCCCTCGCTGGTCTTTTGCAGTCTTTGTATTCTCTCATTATTAACCAAGGGAACCGAATAAGGCTTCAAGTTGTTCAACAGGTGTAAGGGCACAGCAGAAACACCCCGTGCAGCTTGTCAAATTACCTTTGTAATGGCCAGCTTGACAGGCTACCTCTTCTCATTGTGGGAAAAGAACGTGCATGCGTGCGTGCGCGCGTGCGTGTGCGCGTGCGCGTGCATGCGTGTGTGTGTGTGTGGGGTATTCTCTCTCCTGTCACAGCCTAATCATATGCTCGTCCAACTCCCGTTTTGGTTCCTTTGTTTTGCTGTTTTTTTTCTCTCCCTTAAATCTGCATTTCTAAAGTACACCCAGCATATATTGAAATGGTGGTAATGACTTTTGTAGACAACAAGACTGGTGGATGAAGAGAAAAAGAGACACTGTGTGTGTGTGTGTGTGTGTGTGTGTGTGTGTGTGTGTGTACTGTACCCCACAAAAATTACCTCTATGGCACAAAGACCTCGGGGGGGGGGGGGGGGGTTGAGAGGGGGGAGTGAAAGAGAGAGGGAGAGAGAGGGGGGGGACTTTATTGTGAGCTTGTCAGTCACCTGTCTGCACTCTTTCAAAGCAGACTCACCTCGCTTCAATGGGCTTTTCAATTAGGCGCAGTTAACCACCATTCACCTGAGTCATTAATAAAACGACAAAGTCTAAATCAGTTATTACTTGCAATTGCCAGGATTCCCCCTGCTATCACTCATTTCAGTTCTAATATCCTCTATTGTTCCCACAAAGAGAAATGGTGTCAACCATCATGGAGCAGATTTGGCATAGAAACTGTATCTCTGGATTTTGTGTCATAATGACAAATAGTTTTACAAATGGTGTGCTTTGTATTACAGCTTGTTAAAACCCTGTCCCCCCCCCCAATACTTTTAAACATCATTTGATACAGGCTTTCAATGTTAGAAATTCGGTATGTTGAAAAACTGACAAGAATGGGCAAACATACGTTTGTGTCATGAATACAGCCCCAAAGTTTGAAACCTGGGACAAAAAAAAAAAGAATAAAAAGGGAACTTTCACTTTCACCCCATTCTCTCAGTCAAACTGTTTGACCAACCTCTTCATCCGAACATATAAGGAGGAAAGTAGCATGTTGCTAATTCCAAGTTCAATTTGCCCCGTAATTTTCAATTTCTTTAATAACTCCAATCCTCAAACCCAGACATGCACATTCACACACACACACACACACACACACACACACACACACACACACACACACACACACACACACACACACACACACACAAGTAAGGTTTTTTTTTCAATTGAGAGGGAGACCATTTGCTTGGTGGAGGCAAAAGAGAGGTCGACCTGCCTAAGTGGATTTTTCATTACAAGCTCTAATAGAGCTCGTAGAGCAGCTGCTGCTGTAGGGATGGTATTAGTTAGGATTGCACATGTAGTTTTTACCTTGATATTTGTAATGACCGGTACACCGCAACCGTAGTATGAGCATTAGAAAAATTAGCACAATGCTTTCCACCACGTGTACTTTCTTTCCCTGTATGCCCCATCCTTCTGCACTCCCCTGCTACCTGCAATTTGAAAATGTACATCCGAGCTCACATGAGAATGAAAAAGCTTGTTTTATCTCTAACTACCTTTCCAGACTGAGACAGAAGCGGAAGAACAACATAATCAAGGAAATAACATTGCAAATGGAAAGCCATTAGTGAGGCTGAACATTTTCTCATGTCCCTTCTAAAATAACTCATTTATCATTTGCCAATACATGGCAACCCTGGGATGTCTTAAATAATCCTGTAATTTCCTTACAAGAATCTGCAGTTTGCTTGTTAAATATTGTTTGAACCACAGTACACATGTGATACTTTGTCAGGGGCCGTGTTTTACCTTGTACCTTCCTTTTAGGCTGTGAAAGTCCAATGATAGGGTCTTTTACTGAATATTGGTGATTCCTTGCTTGTCACTCTGTATAAATTGCAAAAAGGAATATTCACCTTCTCAAGAATTCTTTAATTTCTTCAGCCCAGGATCCAAATAAGAAATGGTTTTGGCCTGGGGTTGCATTGTTAAACTATCTAACCTCATCTCAGAATAACTGGTCTAATCAAGTCAAATAATTCTATGTATTGACAGATGATAGCTATAGGAGGAAGGTATAAACATGTGCTTGTGGGAATCAACGATCATAAACAGCTGATTTATTCGGCTCTTAAGCACGACGTCACGACGCACGACGCGACGTCACTGGTGGGCGGAGTTATACTTCCGGTGCCTTGGGGAATCTCACTGCATTATTTTCCACTCAAAACAATATGTCTGAACCCGTAAATATATTTACATTAACGTCTTTTTTTAAAGACGAACCTCTCAGGGTGAAAAAGGGTCTCAATGCTTTCAATTCAGATAGAGTTGTGAACGTAAATGTTTCAGGGGGCATTATAAAAGGCAAGGTACAGGCTTCCATGAAACAGAAAGTTTATCAGGTTGAGGTGAGTGAGCTAACAGGGTTAGCTAGCGTTAGCTTGGTAATGTTGGGTATTCTGGCTTCTGATGTTATATCCCACGTTTACTGGCGATTCATAAGCCTTGGATAAAGACTGCCAGTGCTTTATTTTGTCGGTAGATAATTGTTTTCCGACGTTTGACTTGTTAAAATAACTCTGACGTTCTTGGATCCAAGGCTAGCTTTTCATGTGTCTAGCTCCAGAATGGCTATGATCGTACATACTGTAACGCTGTAAAGGTTTAATGAATTTAAAATACATATTAGGAATTAATGAAATATAGACTTACATGTAAGATCACAGCCATTTTAGGGCTACCATGTGTGCTACGATCTGTTTCTTATTAACGTTATAGGCCACGTTGGATACAGGTCAGCTGGGCACCAGGAAATCTCAGGGCACCTTGATGTAAAATGTTCTATTTTGTCCAAAATGTTTGGAAACATGTAATATTAGAAGAATGGTCTTAACCACATGAACCCCAGCATTCATTTAGTCATCCTCAGATGAGTTTGCCAAGGGTTTTAATTAAATTTAATTAATCAAATTAATCAAATTTAAACCTTTGTGCGTATTTAAGGACTGTGGGGCACAACTCCTCACAGCTCTTGAACCATTCTTAAGTCTGTTCCCTCCTAGACCAGTTTGCCATGTGTGACCCTACAGTAGCGCAAGGCTACAGACAACATAGCTCTCGGGATTCATGGGGTCACTCAAACCTCTCCACCACGTTAAGGTGATGGTTCGAGGAGAGCATAACATAATAACATAAAACACAAGACACTTAGTTAGAGCCCTGAAGGACTCTGTCCAAACATATGGGTTGGATAAGTGGTTAAGTAATGTAAAGTATACATGATGTGAACATGCACGGTACATCAATATCATTTAAATATGCAAATTTGCATATTTAAATGTTGTATTCATCATATGGTGATCCTCTTCTTTACGTTGACAGTAGTTTTTGCACTATGCATTTTGTTACCAATGTTGATGTTTTGCACTTTATACATTTTACGTTGACAGTTTTTGCACTATGCATTTTGTTACCAATGTTGATGTTTTGCACTTTATACTTTTTACAGTGACATTAGTTTTTGCACTATGCATTTTGTTACAAATGTGTTTTGATTACAAAAATCAAGCAGTGTTCTTAATTCAGTATTACTTTATTAAAAGTATAAATACATGAATCTGATTCTGCTTACATTTATTCAAGTCATTTCATGCTATTTCCCGAAGAATTGGTGTTTGTAGGTTGGTAAGACACACGCACACTTTCAGTATTTTGTTTATGTTTTTAGTGAACTGATATGGGATATTGTCCAAAATGTTGAACAATTTCAACCTCTGAATGGAGCGCTCCACATGGATCCTAGCACTGGATATGAGTTTGTTTTTCTTAACTTCTTCTTGTGTGAACTGTCCATTAACAAGGAAAGACGGGATGTTGAGTGAAACCCCTTCTGGCAAGATGTCCGGATTGTGAAGCCTTTATCTGCCATCACCATGTCTCCTTGGCGTAGATGATTGAGAACTCCAGAATCTAATGTAATAGCCTTGTCTGAGGCACTTCCACCATAATAGTCACTGACAAATGTTATCACTCCATTAGGAGCCACACCTATTAAGGCTTTGTGTGTGGTCCGTTTTTTGTACTGGCTCCATAAATGATTCTGTTTGTCAAGCCTCTCTGTCCTGGAGACTGCTAACTGTGCAATCGAGCACAATCCTACAGTTAGGAAACGGACGGAAACACTCTGGCAACGATGCCTGGTTCTTCTCTATGGAGGGGATGTTGTTCTCAAGCATACCAACATATAAAATGTCATACAGGGCACTGACAATGGTAATAAAAATGTTGGTAACTGTGGCTGTACTGCAATTAAACCTGGTTGCAAGGTCTTCATGACCAGAATTAAGTTTGAGCTTCATCAAAGTCAGTAGCAACTGATCGACTAGTGGCATAGACTGGACTGTCCAATTCGAATGATATTGTAGCTCAAACTTAGATAAGAGTGCTTCCAAAACCAGGACGGTAGCAACATCTGGTAAGCCAGTGAAATATTTTACTTTGACACGATTGGAAGATATTTGGCTGAAGGAAAAGGTCTGTTTTTGTTTCTCCAATTCTCTTTTCAATTTTTCATTCTCTCTTCTCAACATGTCAACCTCTATCTCTAGCAGCGCAACACTGTTAAAGGGTTGTCTGAAGTACGAGGGGTGTCTGCGGTTGGGTTGTCTGAAGTACTAGGGGTGTCTGCGGTTGGGTTGTCTGAAGTATTAGGGGTGTCTGCGGTTGGGTTGTCTGAAGTACTAGGGGTGTCTGCGGTTGGGTTGTCTGAAGTACTAGGGGTGTCTGCGGTTGGGTTGTCTGAAGTATTAGGGGTGTCTGCGGTTGGGTTGTCTGAAGTACTAGGGGTGTCTGCGGTTGGGTTGTCTGAAGTATTAGGGGTGTCTGCGGTTGGGTTGTCTGAAGTACTAGGGGTGTCTGCGGTTGGGTTGTCTGAAGTACTAGGGGTGTCTGCGGTTGGGTTGTCTGAAGTATTAGGGGTGTCTGCGGTTGGGTTGTCTGAAGTACTAGGGGTGTCTGCGGTTGGGTTGTCTGAAGTATTAGGGGTGTCTGCGGTTGGGTTGTCTGAAGTACTAGGGGTGTCTGCGGTTGGGTTGTCTGAAGTACTAGGGGTGTCTGCGGTTGGGTTGTCTGAAGTACTAGGGGTGTCTGCGGTTGGGTTGTCTGAAGTACTAGGGGTCTCTGCGGTTGGGTTGTCTGAAGTACTAGGGGGCTCTGCGGTTGCAATGTCAGAATTTTGTAATTCAAGTTCATTTGTCCCTTCTTCACCACTGGGAGGGAGTGGTACTGTTTTTCTCTTCTTGTGTGGAAGGCTGAGGTGGCCTGGGAAAGTCTTCCCCTCGTTCCAAGCAAAACGTGATGGGCCAGCAGCTTTGCCATTTGGAAAATGCCAACTGCACACCCTTGAGCAGGGGCTTGGTGTAAAGCCATCACGCCTGTAAAAAAAAAAAAAGAATGAGAGATTTAGAAATGATTGGCAATGAAAACTTGAAGCTGCATTGTTACTTATCGTCTGCCCTGGATTTGAACAATTAAAGTGGCATTCTTTAACTTTTTTCGATAAAAAATAAAGTTGATTTTGGTCAAGATTTACCACTATCTTTCGCTGAAGGAGGTAACACTCTACTAATTCAGCCTATTTCCCATTCATGAAATCTTCAGCATCTGCTACAATGCCCATTTTTGTGTCTGTGTCTGGTTAGACACAGTCACAAACATGGGCATTGTAACAGATGGTGAAGGATTTGTGAATGGGAAATAGGCTAAATCAGTCCTGTTACCTCCTTCAGTGAAAGATAGTGGTAAATTGTGACCAAAATCAACTTTATTTTTTATCAAAAAAAGTTAAAGAATGCCACTTTAACCATCAATTATTTAAAACACAATTTCTATTGTGTTAACATACTCTACTGTAAAGATTGTATAATGATATTATACAAACAGTCTACCATACAGATTGGGCAAGTTATATTGTATTCACATAATACTATACAATTCAGGTTTTTTTTGGGGGGGGGGCAAATATTATAGCCTTTTCATAGCCTTTTCATAAAGGAAAGGTTACATAGTAAGGCTTTAGAATTAGATGTCAGTCTCCCTACAGAAACATTATTTTTGTAGATATGAAGTTTCATTGTTTGATTTATATGGGAAAAGTCAGAAGTGAAACTACTGTAACAAAACAGGCAGAAACAGCACATTCACCTGGACTATCTAACGTTATGCACCCCTGCTTATTCATGCATTTACTCCAAGTCTCTTTAATGATAATCCTCTTGAGATGCATCATCTCGTTTTAGATAATCATGGGATAACAATGCATAGAATAATGCAGTTTTCCGAGTGTGTAGCTGACATAATGCTTGCTTACAGTAACTGTATGTCTTCACAGACAGGGTTGTAGTAGTAACAACATAAGTGGCTAACCGATGCTTGTTTACCCTCCACTACACTCTGATTAAAGCCTTATTGAGCAGAAAAACATATGGAAAAGCACATATATTGATCCTCGCTTGTTGAATTAGCTAAAAATCTAAATACCTGTCTAGTATGTAACGTGGATTTCGGTAACAAGAGGGTAGCTACCGGTAGTAGCTAGTCTGCAGTGCAGGGTAGCTCGTCTGCACTTAGCACAAAAGTCGGCACCAAACTTCGACTTTCAATGCATTTCTTCAATAGCAACTTACCGTATTAACTGCAGCCACCTCTTCTTATCTTTGTCTTTCGGAGGAAAGCGATAGAAAGACAGTTTGGTCTCAGTTTTACTCTCTGATCGATTTAAACAAAGGGGGACACAGCAGTGAGGCATATTGTCAACAAGTCGATGGAGCCGGAAGCAAATTCGCGCGCGCGCGCGCCTACGCAACAGGGACGTGCCTACGTCATAGCTTAAGACGCGAATCCAGGACTGACCATGGTGTTAAAACATTTCCAGTAACTCCTCTTTGCTCCCTCGTACCCTTTTTGCATCCGTCTCAACATTTCTTTCCTCTTAAATTCTCGTTCAAATGCCTGTATGCCCATTGGCATCCAAATACAAAGACACTTTTTTTCAACACAGAAGCAAATATGGGAAATTCAGATATCAATGGGTCTTGCGAATTCATACCAATAACAATTGTAATCGTGTCATGTCAATTTGGTAATAGTTTAAGCATTGTAGGTCTCATGTCCTGGAGTCTGTGTTATTTATTTATTTATCTTGGCTTTTCCCCTCATTTCTCCCCAATTGTATCTGGCCAGTTACCCAGTTTCTGTGCCATCCTGGTCGCTGCTCCTCCCACTCTGCCGATCCGGGAAGGGCTGCAGACTACCACATGCTTCCTCCAATGTAGAGTCGCCAGCTGCTTCTTTTCACCTGACAGTGAGGAGTTTCACCTGGGGGATGTAGCGCGTGGGAGGATCACGCTATTCCCCCCCAGTTCCCCCTCCCCTCTGAACAGGCGCACCGACCGACCAGAAGAGGCGCTAGTGCAGCAACCAGGACACATACCCACATCAGGCTTCTCACCCGCAGACACGACCAGTTGTGTCTGTAGGGATGCCCAACCAAGCCGGAGGATTGGAACCGGTGATCTCCGTGTTGGTATGCAACGGAATAGACCGCTACGCTACCTGGACGCTCCTCGAGTCTGAATTTTGATAGACTCGACTGGGCTGGTTTGAATATTGATGACTCGCACTTGGAATGAGACTCATGCAGTGAAGACTCAAAACTTAAAATTGTGACTTGATTGCCTTTAGTGCAAGCTACAAAGGTTTGCAGAATTCCTCTAACTCTGCACCTGATTAGCTGGTTACATGTAGACATTAAAGAAAATACAATAAAATCAATAATGAAAGGATGTACCGTTTGGGAGTTCACTGGTTGAAAGTATTAATTTTGCTAGACAAATGTGAAATATGATTGACTAAATCCACAACATGACCAAAAAATAGCTTTGAAATGTGACCTTGCATGTTCTTTTCAACTTCTTGTGGTACAGACTAATTTCAACACAAACAGGTGATTAAAATGTTAACTCTGTTTGGCCGCAACCGCGCGGATTGACGTGTATTATCAAAACACTGCATTCAACGTATTGTAGCAAAATCGGGGGTCAGTGCGGGAACAGTCGCCATAGCCGTGCCGCGAACCAAGCAAGCGACAACGTTAACCAGTGGACTAAAGGGTCCGATCCATTAGTCAAGGACCAACGTGTCTACTTATCCATGCATGTTACAGTATTTTGATTGATATCTCTCTCTCTCTCTCTCTCTCTCTCTCTCTCTCTCTCTCTCTCTCTCTCTCTCTCTCTCTCTCTCTCTCTCTCTCTCTCTCTCTCCCCCCCGCTGGCTGGCCTTCCTCCCATTGTGCACCATGGTGCCAACTCTTCCCCAGGTAAATGAAACACATGACTCATCAGACCAGCCACCTTCTTCCATTGCTCCATGGTCCTGATCTGAGGCTCACGTACACATTGTAGGCGTTTTTGGCGGTGGACAGGGGTCATGATGGCCACTCTGACCGGTCTGCGGCTACACAGTTCCATACACAGCAAGCTGTGATGCTCAGTGTCTTTTGACACCTGTCTATCATAGCCAGCATTAACTTTTTCAGCAATTTGAGCTACAGCAGATCTTCTGTGGTATCGGACCATATGGGCTAGCCTTCGCTCCCCACGCGCATCAATGAGTCTTGGGCACCCATGACCCTATCGCCGGTTTCACTGGTTGTCCCTCCTTGGACCGCTTTTGGTAGGTACTAACCACAGCATACCGGGCACACCCCACAAGAGCTGTCGTTTTGGAGATGCTCTGACCCAGTCGTCCAGCCATCACAATTTGGCCCTTGTCAAAGTCACTCAGATCCTTACGCTTGCCCATTTTTTCTGCTTCCAACACATCAACTTCAAGAACTGACTGTTCACTTGCTGCCTAATATATCCCACCCCTTGACAGGTGTCAAAGTAACGAAAAAAGCAAAGTTATTCACTTACCTCTCAGTGGTTTTAATGTTTTGTCTGACTGGTGTGTGTGTGCATTATATATATAGCGTTTTTGTCCGAAACCGTCAATGGTGTTGTTACAAGTGCTCAACTAATGAGGAGCAGAATAGCAATACAGATGCAGGAAAGACAAGTTTTAATACATAGCAGTACAGGCCTGTTTCGCTGTTTCGTGTGTCGCGCACTCATCAGCTGCTAATGTGGTTCAACAAAGAAAAACATACAGTTTACGTTGCCCAGCGTCACGCCCCTAATTTTGGTCGGACAGCAACCAATTAGATGAGGAAACATTCAAACTTTAACAACCAATGGGGTAGGTAGTTATCATGCACAGCAACCAATGGTGGGGTAGAAAACATTACAACCAATGGGGTAAGGGACTGAGGCTTGTTTTGAAAAGCATTTAATGACCAGGGCACTGTTGAAATAGGGTACATTTAAAATACAACAAGGTAATTTATGTAAATCATATAGTGGGGTGGTGTTGGGGCACAGTTGGAAGGACAGGCAGTTAAAATATATTTTAAAAAAACTCTAATAAATGTCACATGTGTATCATCTAATGGGGGGGTAATAAAGATGTTTTATTTATAGTTACAAAGGAGATATTTTTTTCGGTGTCTACAGCTGGTGGCCAATTCGTTTCTACTATTCAAGGTGGTGATATCAGGTCTGCAAATAATATAATACTGTAACGTGCATGGATAAACAGACACGTTGGCCCTTGACTAACGGGTCGGACCCTTTAGTCAACTGATTAAAGTTGTCGCTTGCAGACTGGGAATCACGGATTCGCGCCCTGGCTGTGGCGACAGTCTCCCGAATTCGTTACAATGCTTTTCTGCCAAGCACAGGTTATATCTTTTACCCCTAACAGAATATGCATTGTTCTTTGCAAGGATTTTCCATGAGACAGAATAATTGATATTCTTGTCTACCAATGACCAAATGTGGCAGCTTAAAGCCGTTGCATTTTTCGCATGCTCATTTCTGAAGCTACTCATGGGCGTTAAACCTAATTTTAAAAGGGCCCTCTGTTAATCTCACATAAGTGTCCACGTTGCAGTTGACTTCTCTTGTCACCGATGCCTGGTAGATGACTCCCTCTATCTGGCATTTTCCTTCTAGAGGACACGATGCCTTAACACGGCATTTGCAGTTGGAGGTGTTTGGTTGTGGTGAGGGGGTCTGTGCCTTGGCCATGATGCTTGTGTGGTGGGATGAAATAACCTGCTGAACATTTGGCATGCAGCTGTAGCCCATTTTGACGGTGTTTCTGTTGAATATTTTTCTCAGTTGATGGTCTGGGGTAAAGCAGTCATCCAAAAGCTTGAAAAATTGTTTTCCAATATTAGAGGCCACGGTGTTGCTGTAGGGAGGATTATACCAGGTGATGTTTCGCCTTCTGCTGCGCTTTTTTTGTTGTTGCTGGCTGTCGCTAATTGGTTGTGGATTGTACTTAAGTCTGAAATTATATCCACACGTTTGTAAGGCTTCCTGGTATGGGGGGCTGCTTCATTAAAGATGGCTTCGCTGGATGATAAACATGAGAGTCTATTGTTTATGCTCACTGGGATATTTTTCAAGATAGAGGGCAGTTGACTGCTTTCTCCGTGGACGCACTGCAGCACATCACTGGGCCTCATGCACGGCCCGCATGTGCCATTTCCAAGGTCTAATGAGATGTCGAGGAAGCCAACCTGGTCGTTGCTAGCCTCAACTGAAACCTCTAGTCCATTGCTTGCGAATATGTCTGTGAATGTTCTCATTCATCCAGGTCATGGTTATCCAAAGGAGTTGAATCAAGTGCAACTGGACTTGGTATATATCCGTGAAGGCGTTTCGCCCCTAATCCAAGAGGCTTCCTCAGTTCGTGCCTTTCTGACTAGACCAAGCTAGTCTGACTGGCTGGTGATGAGACTCAGAATTTATCCTCTTTGGAGTCGTTGTCAGAGCTATAGATGTCCATGGAACACAAAGAGCCATGGACATCTATAGCTCGGACAACGACTCCAAAGAGGATCAGGCGAAACGTCTTCAGGGATATGTACCAAGTCCAGTTGCACTTGATTCAACTCCTTTGGATGCTTGCGAATACGCCACACATCCTCTTCTTCATTCGCTCTAATTCTCCTGCCGGTCTGCTGCAGACTGCCATCTCGCCGTCTCCACACAGCCCGACGTCGATGTCTAGGACCTGTAGCTGAGACAACAAGCACAAGCCCACTAGCCCACAAGTCTCTGCCCCGTCGAAGCTGCCCACGGCCATGTCAAATTCGCTGCTACCCTGCTTTTGCCATGGGACTCCCCTGTGATACAAGACTGACTCTTTGGCATGGGCTGTTATGTATCTGTCTTGGTCAGATATTTTGGTGTATGTTGGGGCAAATTCTGCCTCAATATACACCAAAATGCACAATACTGCACACTGGCATAGCAATAAATATTGTAGCATATCACGATTTGGTAACCTAGCAACGAATGGAGATGGGCTTTTTGGGGATGGTCTTTGAGCGGGAGTCGAGAAGAAGTGGGCGTCTTCATGTTTTGGTCTGCGCGGCGAGCAGTGAGTGCGAGTCGTGGGTGTAACAAAAAAAGGGCAATAAAACTCACAGATTGACCTGACATCGCGTCTCCGGGCCTCATTATGGATCGAAACGCTTCATTGGTGTCAGAAGTGGGATGCGTGGGGTCGGCGGTGGTGTAGCGGTCTAAGCATCGGCTTTGTGTCGATGCAGTTGCCCACTGGGGACCGGGGTTCGCGCCCCGGTCTCGTCAAATCCGACTATGGCCGGATGAAGCAGCAATAATTGGCAACGCTGTCTCCGGGAGGGGGGCGGAGTCGGCTTGTGTCGGCTTGTGTTCGTCACATGAATGCGTCTCTATGTGTGTCGGAAAAAGCAGTACTTTGCCCTGGATTCGCCGTGTCAGGAAAGTGGCGAGACGTCTCCTTCGAGCCCGCTGGCTGGAGAGAGGCAGTTGGCGAACACATGCAGTACGAGGGTGGGTGTTTGAACAAAAATAGGGATCGATTGGCCTCTAAATGGGGAGAAAAAGGGGAAAAATCAGAAATTATAATAATAAAAAAACAGTGGGATGCGCGCGGACGCGCTTCACGAAGGAGGGGGGGTAGTGTAACGTGCATGGATAAGTAGACACGTTAGCACGTTAGTCGAGCGGTTAACGATGTCGCCCGCGGTGCGGGAGATACGGGTTCGCGTCCCGGCTGCGGCAGTTTCTGTGGCTGTATCCCGACATCTCTACTCTCTATATATATAGAGAGAGCGGAGTAATAAAATAGACGTAGGGGAAAAAAAACTTTAATACACAGCAGTACAAGTTTGTTTCGTGCGTCGCGCACTCATCAGCTGCCAATGTGATTCAATTCACCCTTTGCGATGTCCCGTTACTGTTGCTACGCCTGGCAAGCTATCGTCCGTCCGCGAAATTTAAACATGGCGTTTACTGTCATGTCAGTGACAGATATTCCAGGTGAATTGACATCCACTTTCTGGAAAAGCAAGGAGATATCAGAGAGAAGTAGACAGAAAGGCTTGCAATATGCATTTGAAAACTACATCCATGATAAAATTTGTCAGCGTGTAAATGAAGGGTGTGGAGTTAGAAAACAACGAGACAGGAGACGTGAGAGTAGACGTAGTCGAGGTAGTTTACTAGCTCCAACTTAGCATGTCATACATCTGACAACGACACTGAACTGAATGTGAACCGGAAGCGGAAGTGCATTATCTGACCCCTCGCCTCTTCCCTTAAAGGTACACCGTCCTCTTAGGTGAATGTCTCTCGATATATAGATGTGGGTCACCACACAGGCCCCTCCAGAATTCACCTACACAAAACAATGCAAAACAGCAAAAGTGCAAGTCATGAACATAAAAATAGACTCTACAACAGAACAGTCAATGACATAGTGCAAAGTCACGGGGAAAACAGGTGACGAGTCGGGGGGCGGACCCTGCGGCCATAACGGCTGCGCTTCACAGGAGGGGAAACAGATGGGGCCGAAACCCGGGCCATAGGCGGGGCCGAAGCAGGAACAGAGGCAGGTGCCGGGGCCGACCTAGGAGGGCGCCCCCGCCGCAGGGGTAGGGCCAATTGCATTGGCTCCCCAATGTCCAAGTGAGCGGGCTTGAGACAGTCTATAGCGACCCGCTCCGGCCTGCCCCCCATGTCCACCACAAAGTTCTTATCCCCCGCCTCCAGGACGCGGAAGGGCCCGTCGTATGGGGGCTGCAGCGGGGACCGATGGCTGTCGTGCCTAATGAAGACGTACCTCGCCGATGGCAGATCCTTGGGGACGTAGGACCGGGGGAGGCAGTGTTGAGACATCGGAACGGGAGCGAAGGCACCGGCAGCGCTCCGGGACGCACTGAGGCGAGAGGCGGCCGACCAGGGAGCCGTAGCATCCGGAAGAAACTCCCCCGGAACCCGCAGGGGCTGGCCATACACCAGCTCAGCGGAGGAGGTCTGGAGGTCTTCCTTCGGGGCCGAACGCAGGCCGAGCATGACCCACGGGAGCCGGTCCATCCAGTCGCAGCCAGTGAGGCTTTCATGTCCCGATGGAACCGCTCACAAAGTCCGTTGCTCTGCGGGTTGTACGCCGTAGTGCGGTGGATCTTCACCCCCAGGTGCTCAGCGACCGCCGTCCAGAGCTCCGAGGTAAACTGGGAGCCCCGGTCGCTCGTGATGTCACCAGGCGTGCCGAAACGGGCCACCCAGCAGCCGATGAACGCCCGTGCTACCTCTGCTGCCGTCGTGGAGAACAAGGGAATAGCCTCTGGCCACCTGGTGGCCCTGTCCACAATAGTGAGGAGGAACGTATAATCACGGGAGGGGGGCAGGGGACCCACCAGGTCAACACTGACGTGGTCAAACCGCCTCTCTGGAACCACAAACGGCGCCAAAGGGGCCTTGATATGGCGGTGCACCTTGGCGCGTTGGCACGCCACACAGGAGCCGGCCCAGGCTCTAACATCCTTACGGAGCCCAGGCCAAACGAACTTGACGCTCACCAGCTTGGTCGAGGCCTTCACTCCCGGGTGGGAAAGGCCGTGGACGGTGTCGAAAACTCGGCGCCGCCAGGAAGTAGGCACCAGGGGGCGCAGTTGACCGGTGGAGATGTCACAGAGGAGGGTGGTGTTGGCCGCGTCGAACGTCACGTCCTCCAGCCGTAGCGCCGTAGGGGTCGACCGGTAGACTTGAACGATCGCGTCCTTGGCTTGGTCCGCTACCATAGCAACGTAGTCGAGTCCCAAGTGAACGGCGTTAACATCCGCCCGTGAAAGGCAGTCGGCGACGAAGTTATCCTTGCCCGACACGTGTTGTATGTCCGTGGTAAACTCGGAAACCGCCGCGAGATGGCGCTGCTGACGCCCAGACCACGGTTCTGAGGTTTTGGCCATACAGAACGTCAGCGGTTTGTGGTCCACGAAAGCGGTGAACTGTCGGCCCTCCAATAGGAACCTAAAGTGTCTGGTTGCGAGGAAGAGACCCAGTAGTTCCCTATCAAAGGTGCTGTATTTGCGCTCGCTCTCACGGAGTCGTTTACTGAAGAACGCCAACGGCTGCCAGCCCCCCCCCCCCCACTGCTCACACACGGCCCCCATGGCGTAGTCGGAGGCATCCGTTGTAAGGGCTATACGCCCATTTCACGCCGCGGCCATCTTGGATAAAAAAAACAAGCGGTGGGAATTTAGCCACGCCCCCTTCTTACTTAATTGAAAACGCTGCACAAGACGTTTCTTGGGCTGACAAAACTGAAACCCGGAACTCTACCGACCATTTTCCCATGGTCGAATCAAGCCACGCCGAGGAGGTAGCTAAGTTTACTAAGTTTACTAGCAGATAGACATCACGGTAGGTCATGCAGAGCTATAATAACATTAGCTGGATGTTGTCATGAAAATGATTTTAGGTTGTTGATGAAATTAAACATAATACGTGCCATTAATAGCTTGTATTTTTAGGGTTCCTGTTCGTGGGGATCAACCTGCTGGGGAGGTGACACCCGAGTCAGCAGATGAGTGAGTAACGTTTACAGTTGTGCACTCATGTTTACAACTAAATTCCACATTAAGATGCCGTATTGCTAAATGTTTACTCCTCCTGCTATTATTGCAACAGACATTATGTACATGTAGGCCTACTGTATGCATTGAGCTGCAGAGGTTGCACCATGTACAGCCAGTTAAAAAATATTGGGGTGATCAGTTTCACTGACTAAAACATTAGAAGGGAGACAGAAGGTTGACGTTGAAAAATGTTTGCTCCTGTTTGTAGTCGCATTGGTGACTTAATAGCGGATGAAGAGGAACATGAAGAGGAACATGAAGAGGAACATGAGGGAGATAGGTGAGTTGTTACTGTCAGTACAATACAATTTTTCAAACATGTAGATTACTGCATTGTATAATATGTATATATATATATATTCACTAATCTTTCAATAGTGGATAGCTCTGTTCTAACACATCATCTTGATAACAGGAAAATGTGTGGATTTATATTGCTTCCCACATGTATGACATATCCTCATGTGTCCAGTGAGGTTTGGGCGACTCTACCTGATCATGACTACGACGTGAAGCCCCTTTCTGTGGAAGACCAGCTTGACGCAGTAAAGAAACGCATCGCTTTCCTGGAGGACGAAAATAGAAAGCTGAAAAGTGAGCGTTTTGGTCTAGAACGCTTCCAGTGTGCGCCCAATCTGATCAGGTTTTACACTGGTTTTAAGAATTACCACACCCTCAAAGCACTCTTCCTAGCTTTACAGCCTACTGCAGAGTCCATGGTGCGATGAACTCAAATGCAAAGGAACAGCCATAACCTAGAACACATTTGTGTCTGGCTTCCATGCAGAGCATTTCTCGCTGATTGATCAGTTTTTCCTGTTCTTGTGCCGTGTGAGGCAGGGCTTTTTTGCTCTGGATTTATCTGTACGATTCAATGTGTCGCCGGCCACAGTCAGCAGGAACTGTACGATGTGGGCCAACTATTTGCTCTTTATGTTAGGGACCCTTCCAATATGGCCTAGTAGAGCAGTAGTAGACGAGCTAATGCCACCAGTATTCGGGGAATTCTACCCAAACACAAGAGTGATACTAGACTGCACAGAGATCCGCATCGAGACAGCTAGTTCGAAGGTTTTGAACACCATGACATACGCCCATTATAAAAGTAACACTACACTGAAATCCCTAATTGGGATCACTCCCTCAGGGTCCGTTAGCCTGGTAAGTAATCTATACACAGGATGTATTTCTGATAAGGAGATAACTAAGAGGTCAAGTGTTTTGGACCTCTTAGAGTCAGGTGATGAGGTCATGGCCGATAAGGGCTTCCTTGTCAAAGACCTGCTCGATGAAATAGATGTAAAACTTGTCACCCCTGCATTTTTAGGCCCAAGTGGACAGTTAAGCTGTGATGAGCTCACAGACACACAGAGTATTGCTGGCTTGAGAATACATGTCGAACGGTCAATAAGACGCATAAAGGAGTACCACATTTTTGATGGAGTCATACCCCTTTCACTAAGTGGAACAGTCAACCAACTGTGGACTGTGTGCTCTCCTAACAAATTTTCAGGGACCACTGTTTTAAACCTTTGTTTAATTCAGCTGACAAGAAAATAGTGCAAACAAACTTTAGATAGATTGAAACATATTTAACTTCATTTCAGTACAGTCCCATTTTTTAGCCCACACCTTGAGATGAGCAATCACTATCTTAGTTTAGTAAACAATTGATGATTTGAGTTGGTAGCAAGTTCCAGTTTATTGCTACAACAGAATGACAGTTGACCGAACATATTTTAGTTTAAAATGAACCAACAGTTTTGTTAAAGGACAAAGAATGAAAATATTGTAGATGGGACAATCTAATGTATAAATATCGAATGTACGGTATAAAAATGAAATGTATCTTATTTTTTATTTTATTGTGATTAAACAGCTTCTTTGAATACAGCCCTGTGTGTGTGTCTCTCCTCACTGGCACAGGAGAGGCAGAAAGTACTCGAAAAAGAAAAGATCCAGCTTAGTTTTCATATTGTGGTAAATGACGGTAGGTGCTCGAGGTTGGTAGTCCAAACAATGTTTGCTGCTGGCCCCGGCTGCATTGATTTCCCGATTGAGTAAGAAGGGGGGCGTGGCTAAGTTCCCACCACTTGGTTTTTTAAAAATCCAAGATGGCCGCGGCGTGAAATGGGCGTATGGGGGCGGCAGGCGACGGGTGAGCTAGCAGCGCAGCGTTGGCCAGCGCGGTCTTGGCGGCCACAAAAGCCTCGTCCATCCCCGAAGACCAGTCCAGCTCGTCCTTAGACTTATTACCCCGCAGGGCCTCATACAGGGGACGCATGATGTGGGCGGCACGGGGCAGGAAACAGTTATAAAAGTTCACCATGCCCAGGAATTCCTGCAGCGACTGTACAGTGCGGGGGCGGGGGAACATGGTGACCGCCTCAACCCTGGCAGGGAGGGGAACGGCCCCCTGTGGAGTGATGTGGTGGCCGAGGAAGGTGATGAACGACTCCCCGAACTGACACTTAGCTGGGTTGATGATGAGGCCGTGTTCGCTGAGCCTGTCGAACAGCTGTCTGAGGTGCGTCATGTGTTCCTCCGCCGACGCGCTGGCCACGAGGATGTCGTCCAAGTACACAAACAAAAATGGCATGTCGCAGAGCACAGAATCCATAAGGCGTTGGAACGTCTGCGCCGCCCCTTTAAGGCCGAAAGGCATACGTAAGAACTCAAAGAGCCCTAAGGGTGTGATGACAGCCGTTTTTGGGACATCCAGTGGGTGGACCGGCACTTGGTGATACCCCCGCACTAAGTCGATTTTGGAATAGATGGCAGCGCCCGCCAGGTGGGTAGAGAAATCTTGTATGTGCGGTATGGGGTACTGGTCGGGGGTCGTGGCATTGTTTAGGCGACGGTAGTCCCCGCACGGGCGCCAACCCCCGTCGGCCTTAGTAACCATGTGAAGAGGGGAAGCCTACGGGCTGTCAGAACGGCGGACAATGCCGAGGCGCTCCATAGTCGAAAAACTCCTCCCTGGCTATTGCGAGCTTGGCCGAGTCGAGGCGTCGAGCCCTGGCGTAAACCGGGGGGCCCACTGTGGTGATATGTTCCACGCCGTGCTTGGCCACCGCCGAGGAGAAGGTGGGTGTGGTGAGCTCGGGGAAATTGGCGAGCAGGTGTTGGTATGGATCCCCGGTGGAGAGTGTGTTAGCGAGGCACAGCGCTCCAGCCCCCCCAAGCGTGCAGGGGTATGACGTAAAAGAGACGGCATCAATCACGCGACAGTTTTTAACATCCACCAGCAGGTTGAAAGCACAGAGGAAATCCGCACCTAGGAGCGGGGTGGATACAGCAGCCATCACAAAGTCCCAGCCGAAACGTCGGCCGCCAAAACACACGTCCACATGTCTGATACCGTACGTCCGAATGGACGTGCCGTTGGCGGCGTCCATCTGGGGGCCGTGACTGTCGGTCATCGTGTCCACAGCTTGTGCTGGTAGTATGCTGCGTTGAGCGCCAGAGTCAACCAGCAGCCGTCGGCCCGACAAGGAGTCTCTGATGAACAACAGCTTGCAGTCACGGCCGGCGCCCATAGCCGTTAACGAGCGCCGGCCTTGGCGTTTCCCTGAACCCTGTAACTGCAGGGTTTGCGACACGGTTTTGCTTTTGCCCCAAACCTGGCATGGTAATAACAGAGCCCGTCGTCAGGTTGGCGGCGGGCTGTCACCGCAGCCGCGGTGTCCATATAGTCGTACACAGGTGGTGGTGCGGCGGTCTTGTGGGGTAGCAGGGCATGCACAAACTGTTGCCGGTTGGCCAGGAAAACCCTGTCTGCTTCAGCAGCCAGAGAACGGTAGTCCTTGGAGGCGGCGAAAGGAGAACTGGCCAGTGCTGTGCGTACAGGTGCGGGGAGCTGCCTCAGAAAAATGTGTGTGAAAAGAAAGGCCGGATCAGCCGATCCCAGCACAGACAGCATTTTTTCCATTAACTCAGACGGTTTGCCGTCGCCGAGGCCATTCGAGGACAGTAAACGGTCTGCCTTCTCCAGCTCCGACAGTTCAAATAGTTTCAGGAGGAATGTCTTTATAGCATCGTACTTGCCAGCAGCTGGCGGAGCTTCCAACAGTGTCATTGCTCGCGCCGTTGTCGATGCGTCTAACGCCGCCACTACGTGGAAGTACTGCGATGCATCCTGCGTTATCCCTCTCAGCTGGAACGGGGCTTCCACAGGTTGAAACCACTGCCGTGGATTATGCTGCCAAAAGTCGGGTAGCTTCACCGTAGCGGCGTAAATGCTAGCGTTAGCAATAGCCATGTTGTTAGCACCGGCGTCGGGAGCGGGTACCGCGGCAGCATTATTCCCGGCGTCTTCGTTGTCAGACATACTTGTATTAGTAGTTCGATCACGTCGGGGTCACCAATGTGGAGTAAGAAAACAACGAGACAGGAGACGTGAGAGTAGACGTAGTCGAGGTAGTTTACTAGCTCCAACTTAGCATGTCATACATCTGACAACGACACTGAACTGACTGTGAACCGGAAGCGGAATTGCATTATCTGACCCCTCGCCTCTTCCCTTAAAGGTGCACCGTCCTCTTAGGTGAATGTCTCTCGATATATAGATGTGGGTCACCACAAGGGGAAATTAAAATCGAGGCTAAAGCCTACAGGTCCCAATATAAGACCCAGGCACCCCACGTCTTAACTATTCACGTTAAGGACAAGGAGATAAATGAACAACAATGCTCGTGTACAGCAGGGTAAGACAATATAGATAGTTGTATTTTAAGCTGACATTTAGTTATGAGTCCATATAGCCCACTAGCTAGCTTTCAGATCTAGCTAACATTAGGCTATGTTTTAGCTAGCCAGGCTAGCCAGCTGGGTCAGGGGAGCTCACATGCACTTTCCCGTTTGTTTAAAGTGCACCAGGATATTGCTCACACATCGTGGGCTTGATCCATACACTGGATCTTATAAAGGCAAGAACAGAAGAGTCAGCTAAGTCCTGCACAAGTTTGCCACAACAATGGCACAAACCAAGAGGTGGTAAAATAAAGGCTGTGCCCGTATCATCGGTGGTGGTCGCAAAGGCTAGACAGGATCGAAAGCGGAGACCAGTTGACTGTCACTACACCGGGAGCAGGTAAGTTAACTGGATTGTCACTGACTACCTGGAATGACCTGTCATATTTCCCTCGAAATGACATACTTTACATATTCAGCAGTAGTCCATATTGATATTAATAATGTTTTGATATTATTTTCCAAGGACCCCCTCAATAACGGACGAGGACTTGGCACTACTGAGACGGCAGACGGGAGCACCCATCAGCTACTTGGCTAACAGACTGCCTATCAGTATAACTATAGGGGAAAACAAGTACCCCCCTGGAAGTGGTTTGAGCCAACAGGTAAAGGAAAAAGGATTTGACTGAGTCAACATAAGTATTTATTTTGTATCTAAAAGTCACTTGTTACATAGGCAATAGTGTACAAGTAATTTCAAGTAGGTTAGTATCATACAATATTACATCAGACTAATATGACTAAAGAAACATGAAAAAGGATGTAATGGACATGTACCTGTATTATAGGGCAGTAATACCTTGTAGACAGAAAGGTACGAGAGGAGGGGACCCTTAGCCACCAGGGCGCCTCCTGATCACTGGTCTTTGATGATGTGTGGTTGGAAGTTGGACAGCATGCTAACCACGTACCATATTTGATTTATGTTGGAAAGTCGGGACATTGGTATTCTACCAGAAACAATCTTAAACTTTTTCATTTTGGCAATTGCCCTTTCCACATGAACTCTGTGTTTGGCGGTTTTTTTGGTCATCTCAACATCTGCATGTGGCATCTGACGGTTAGATATAGCAAAAGGTGGAATGTTCAGTCTGAGACCAATCTCTTCCACTTCTTTTTCAATCAAAAAACCTTTGTTGGTCATTAATCCATCTCCAACTTTAAGGTAGCCACACTGAATACAACCTTGCAGTAGCTCTATGATATTACACTGATTAAAGATCTCTTTGTCTGAAATAGATCCAGTGAATAGAGCAGACACATACATAACTGCACCTCGTGGGTCACAAGCAACTAGTGACTTCAGTGTGTTGGAGGACTTGTAGGTTGAATAGGTTTGACTCTGCAACAGTAATGAGCTGGGCTTCTGTGTCTTCAGTTCTGTGCAGTCCGAATTGCAAATGTATTTGGGAATTCCTCTTTAAAGTTAACAGGCATGTTCTGTGAAATCACATCTCTATGCGGCCAAATAGACAGTTGGCTAAGTCTGTCATACATGTAGTCTACCCAGGAGTTTATCAGTGTGCTGACAATGTACATGAATCTGAAATCTAAATGCTAAATCTTTGTGGTCAAAATTTTGTCTTAGTTTCATTAGTGTGAGTAAAAACTGACTACGCACGGGAAGTTTTTGGATCTCGATGTCTGGCATTTTGTAAGAGAGAGGAATTTTTGTTTGTGGAGTGATGGGATCATTGGGTACTTTGAAAAATTCACATAAGCTGTTGAACTGATCATAGGTGAATCCAGTGCAGTAGTGGAAGTACTCAGGTACATGACTGTTGTTTAGACACTCTGGGGTTAATGCATGTGTAGTGTATGCATGAGGTTCCTTCCCAAGCAACTGGATTTGGCTGTCTTTGGCTTGAAGTTCCATCTTCAGGTTCAACATCTCCTGCTTCTGTTCTGCTAGTGTCTCCTTTAGAGTCTCCAATGCCTCTCCATGGTTGTCTGGGTCATGATGTGTCTCTGTAAATGACAAAATTATAAAACATTAGTTAATAATTTGCCCACATTTCTTCCCTTTTACAGCTTCCTCTTGTCATGCCAGCAAGACCAACACCACCTACAAACCAGCCTGGTGATTTCCCTGATTTCCCATTGCCGCCCCAAACCAACACATGTCTGTACGGTGCTCAATCGAAATGAAATGTGTAGCTACAGTAAAATGACAGTCACTTTGGCAGAATCTGTAGCTCTAGAACGTGAGACCATACAACAGGACACAAGTAACATTTGGCATTTTGAAAGGTCTCCCCGACTCACATCAAGCTCCTTTCATAGAATATGCATAAGGAGAGCCAACCATGATATCCTTGCCGGTAGTATCAAAACCAAGGCCCCAAGACAGACCAAGGCAATGAAAAGAGGGGTAGATCTAGAACCTATAGCTGCAATGCAGTACTCTGAGGTCACAGGCAATCTAGTGTTCCCATGTGGCTTTGTGGTTAATCCTCATGCTCTACACCTTGGCACTTCACCAGACAGGAAGGTGATAGAGAGGGGGGATAGTACAAGCTATGGACGTTTGGAGATCAAGTGCCCATCAAAAGACAGTTTCAAAGACTGTACCTATCTCGTGAGGCAGGCAGATGGTAGCTACAAGCTAAAGGAGAGCCACTCCTATCACTACCAAATAACGGGGCAGCTGGGACTTACGGGCATGCCATGGTGGGACTTCTTTGTAATGTGCACTGAAGATTATCACCTACAGCATATATATTTTGATGCAGTAAAGTGGGGTAACATGAAAAAAAATTAGATTTGTTTTTCTTGGACTACTTTCTCAGCAGATTCCATCAGTAGAACAGAAATAAATAAACACATAACTACATAGATGCCCTTGAACACTTACCTGTATCACTGTCACAGGCTTGAGAAGCAGTGTCTTCGGCAGGGTTTGGAGAAGCAGTGTCCTCAGTAGGGTTTGAGCTGCAGGCTTGTGGAGCATCCTGTTCCTCACTTCTGGTTCTGTAAAAAAGTTCAGTTTGACAATCATTTAGTTAGAAACAAAAACACAAATTAATTAATAAATGCTGTATTTATCATTTTAAACAGACAGAAAGCGGGAATCCTGGGGTGGGTTTTGATACAAAATTAAATGCAGTTATTCAGTGTAGCCTAGCAATCCAAACGCATTCGTGTACATATTCCTTGATCGATCAATGAAATTAAAAGTTGTGTGTAAACTGCGTGGTAGAAAGAAATGTCATGTCCTTTCAAACTCAATAAAATTGTTAATGTTACTTTGATTGCTCGTCACCTTTTTGTTGGAGGCTTTCGGCAACCTCTATAATGTTCCTTCCTTTGGACAGTTGCAGGGATAGCAGCTATGGGATTCAGATATTCAGGTGTAGGCTGTCCATTCACAAAATGCTAAAAGATAACAGTTGATAGTTAAGAGCATGCATACCTTCGCAACCAACGTTACCAGCTAGTTTCTTTTATGAGCTAAATTTGCTATTGTAGAGCCGAAGTAACGGAGAAGACCGTAGGTTCACACTTTAGCCGTGTAGGCAACTTTCTTTAATCCACGGTAAATCAGCGAGACAAACAAAACCCACAGCTCGACTGAGCGGAGGTGGCAAGAATAACCAGAAAACTGGCTGGACAACCATAACTTAACCCTGCGTTAACCTGCCAGGGCAACCATGACTTAACCCTTAGTTCCTGGGTTGAATTCTGTCCCCAATACGTGTCCACCACATGAGCCCCCCCAGAATTCGCCCTAGTTATCGAAGTCAGGCAGGCGCGGGTGGACGACAGGCCCTCCGCGGCGGCTCCGGATAACAGGGGCCGGAGTGTCTGTGGGAGGCATTGACGCGGGCCTGTGGAGGTCGGCCTGAGGAGCAGAAGAGGCAGCTCGGGCCTCCACGGGGGGAGGAGGCGGAGCCGGGGGACGACCGCGACGAGGAGGTTGGGCTAACTCCAACGGCTGCGTCAAGTCCAGGTGTGCGGGTTTAACTCGGTCCACTGAAACATGCTCGGCCGTGCCCCCAAAATCCACCACCAGGTGCTTAGTTCCCCGTTCCAGGACGCGGAAGGGGCCGTCATAAGGGGGTTGCAGAGGGGGGCGGTGTGCGTCGTGACGGATGAACACGTAGTCCGCTGACTGCAGACCTGGGGGCACCTGGGACACCGGAGCGCCGTGTTGGGCGGTAGGGACGGGTGTGAAAGCTCTTACCCCGTCCAGCAAGGAGGCTCGTTGGTCCACAGCTGACCAGGGACGCGTTGCATTGGGCATGAAATCGCCTGGGACTCGCAGCGGCGTGCCGTACACCAGCTCCGCAGAGGAGGCTTGTAGGTCTTCCTTCGGGGCGGTCCGCAGGCCCAGCATGACCCATGGGAGCTTGTCAACCCAGTTGCAGTCCTTGAGAGTAGCCCGAAGCGCAGCCTTCATGGACCGGTGGAAGCGCTCACATAGGCCGTTCGCCTGAGGGTGGTAGGCGGTAGTGCGATGAAGCTTGACGCCCAGAGCCTCACCCACAGCATTCCATAGCTCTGAGGTAAACTGTGGCCCACGGTCAGATGAAAGGTCGGAAGGCGTACCGAAACGTGAGACCCACGACCCAATAAAAGCCCGGGCCACATCAGCAGACGTCGTGGATGCCAGGGGAACAGCTTCAGGCCAGCGCGTAGTCCTGTCCACCACAGTGAAGAGGTAGGTGAACCCATGGGAGGGGGGTAGGGGACCAACCAGGTCGACGTGGACATGGTCAAATCGTCTCTCCGGCACTGCGAAGCGTTCCAGGGGCGCCTTAATGTGGCAGTGTATCTTAGCCCGCTGACAGGCAACACACGAGTCGGCCCACGCTTTCACGTCTCTCTTAAGTCCCTCCCACACAAACTTAGCAGAGGTCAGGCGCACGGATGGCTTACCGCCTGGATGAGAGAGGCCGTGTACAGCTTCAAATACGGGGCGTCTCCAGCTGTGCGGGACGATGGGCCTGGGCTGTCCTGTGGAGACGTCACACAGGAGGGTGACACCTGTGTCGCTGAAAGGAACGTCCTGCAGGCGGAGCCCCGTGTCGGAGGCCCGGAGACGGAGGATGCTCGGGTCCGTGGCCTGGTCAGCAGCCATCTGTGCATAGTCAAGGCCTAGGTGGACCGCTCCAATCACTGCCCTAGACAGGCAGTCAGCTACCTGGTTAGACTTACCAGCGACGTGCTGGATGTCGGTAGTGAATTCCGAAATGTAGGAGAGTTGTCGCTGCTGGCGAGCGGACCATGGCTCGGCCGTCTTGGACATGGCAAACGTGAGGGGCTTGTGGTCCACGTACGCAGTAAACTCGCGGCCCTCTAGCAGGAAACGGAAATGCCGGACGGCGAGCCAGAGACCGAGGAGTTCCCTGTCAAAAGTACTATACTTGCGCTCTCGGGGTGTAAGCTGGCGACTGAAAAAGGCCAAAGGCTGCCAAGCCCCCCCCCACCCACTGTTCGTGAACCGCACCAACAGCATAGTCCGATGCATCCGTGGTTATGGAAATAGGCGCTGTAGGTGAAGGATGCGCTAGCAGGGTAGCCTGGGAGAGCGCAGCTTTAGTCTCGGTGAACGCACGGTCCCGCTCTGCTGTCCAGTCGACCGCCTGGTTGGGGGACATGCCTTTCAGCGCCTCGTACAGTGGCCGGATGATAAAGGCGGCTCGAGGAATGAAGCGGTGGTAGAATGTCACCATCCCGATGAACTCCCTGAGCGCACGAGCTGTTTGGGGGCGCGGAAAGGCCGCCACCGCTTCCACCTTTGAGGGCAGGGGGACTGCCCCGTCCCCAGTGATGCGGTGCCCGAGGAAATCAATGGCTGTCAGCCCGAACCGGCACTTCGCCGGGTTGACGATCAGCCCATGCTGGCTGAGGCGTGTGAAGAGGGCATGAAGATGGGACAGGTGTTCTTCCTCGGAGGCGCTGGCAATGAGTATGTCGTCCAAATAGACGAAGATGAAAGGAAGGCCACGGAGCACTGAATCCATCAGCCGCTGAAAGGACTGGGCCGCGTTTTTGAGTCCAAATGGCATTCGTAGGAATTCAAATAGGCCGAATGGGGTTGTCACCGCTGTCTTGGGGATGTCTGAGGGGTGCACGGGAACTTGATGATAACCACAGACCAGGTCGACTTTTGAGAAGACGCATTTGCCAGACAGGTTTGCAGAAAAGTCCTGGATATGCGGGACAGGATAGCGGTCAGGCGTGGTGGCGTCATTTAGTCGGCGGTAGTCCCCGCATGGGCGCCAACCTCCATCAGGCTTAGCGACGATGTGGAGTGGGGACGCCCACGGGCTGTCAGAGCGGCGGATGATCCCCATGCGTTCCAGGTGCTCGAACTCAGACTTGGCAATGGCGAGTTTGGCGGGGTCGAGACGCCTGGCTCTGGCGTAGACCGGGGGCCCCTTCGTAGCAATGTGATGCTCCACCCCATGCTTAGCGGTGGGTGCAGAGAAGGTAGGCTGGGTGAGGTCAGGGAACTCAGCGAGGAGGCGGGTGAACTTGTCTGCCTCTGAGAGAGAGTTGGCTAGACCTGCATAGGCCGCTTCCCTCCGCGTACATGCGAAGGAGGAGAAGGTTAAGGCATCGACCAGACGGCTGTTCTGAATGTCCACTAGCAAACCGTAAGCGCACAAAAAATCAGCTCCGAGGAGGGGAAGCGTTACATTGGCCATGACGAACTCCCACGTGAAACGTTGTCCACCAAAACACTGTTCTACAGACCGCACGCCGTAGGTGTGGATAGGGCTGCCGTCAGCCGTCGCCAACTGGGGGCCCCGCTCCCCGCCCATGATGTCGACGTCAGTAGCAGGGAGCACGCTTCTCTGTGCGCCCGTGTCACAAAGAAATCGCCGACCGGAGATGGTGTCGAGGATGAAGAGTAGCCTGCTCGTATCGCCAACACTCATGGCCACTACTGAGTGTTGGCCCTCTAGTTTCCCGTCGGCCTGTAGTTGCAGGGGGAACGGCACCGTTTAGCTTTCGCACCAAATCGAGCGTGGTACATACAGAGTCCAGAGGGCTTGTAGCGGTCTGATGCTGTGGCGCCACCGTCGGGCCACGCCCGCGATGTCGGCGGGGGGCCAGTGAAGGTAGGAGCCAGCATCCCGGCATGGGAGGACCGTTGTGTAGCGACGAAGAATCGGTCAGCCTCCTTTGCCAGCTCACGGGGATCAGTGATGGTGGAGTTAGCGAGCGCAGTCTGGACGTGGGGCGGCATGTTGCGCAGAAACAGCTCCATAAACAGGAAACATGGCTTTTCTTGACCCAGTAGGTTTAACATCCTGCTCATTAGCTCCGATGGTTTGCCATCTCCCAAGCCCTGAATTGCGAAGAGGCGACGTGCTCTCTCCGTTGCTGACAGTTCAAAAGTTTCAAGGAGGAGATGTTTAAGTGCGGCGTATTTACCATCGGCCGGTGGGTTGGTTATGAAACCGCTTATCCTGGAAGCCGTAGCGCACCCCAGCGCTGCCACTACGTAGTAGTACCTGGTCTCGTCTGCTGTTATGTCTCTGAGCGCGAACTGTGCCTCAGCCTGCGCGAACCATGTAGCCGCGGAAGACTCCCAAAACTCCGGCAGTTTAATTGCAACGGCGTTCGTAGCCATAATGTGTGTGGTTTCAGAAAACTTATCCGAAAACCGACGTCGGGGTCACCAGTGTAGAGCCGAAGTAACGGAGAAGACCGTAGGTTCACACTTTAGCCGTGTAGGCAACTTTCTTTAATCCACGGTAAATCAGCGAGACAAACAAAACCCACAGCTCGACTGAGCGGAGGTGGCAAGAATAACCAGAAAACTGGCTGGACAACCATAACTTAACCCTGCGTTAACCTGCCAGGGCAACCATGACTTAACCCTTAGTTCCTGGGTTGAATTCTGTCCCCAATACGTGTCCACCACACTATGATACTTCCCCTTTCTCTGAACTAGCTAGCTAGCAGCACTATCGGCGTCTGTATAAGAGACTAGGGTTGTCAGATGTAACGTTAGCTAGCAACTTCTCTACATTCGAAAATATCTTGCTGATTGAGATGATGGAAGAGTTTGGGGCACTGAGATGATAACATAACTCATAACATACAAAGTTAGGTATAAGGTTTGGTGGAACCGGACTAAAATGTAACGAGCATTGTTAGTGTAAACTACTAATAAGACACGTTAGTCCCTAGCTAACGGGTCTGACCCTTTAGCCGAGCGGTTAGTGATGTCGCCTTGTGGTGCAGTACACCCCGTATCGAATCCCGCACCGGGCAAGAAAATAACCGGTTACATTAGTACTAGATAGCTAACCTGGCCAGCTAGGCTAGCTAACGTTAGCAAGCTTACCTTGGAGCAAACAAATGTGTTCTTGTTTATCCTCGATGGATTCAGCTGTGAGTGAGGTCTTTCACACTGTTAGATCCACATTCGACATTTTTCCTCTTGTGTTTTAGGCTTAGGAAAAGCCCAAAATACGACCCCACCCTCCAAACTTTTAGGATATCTGCTGTCTGATTTGCAGGTACCGTAAGCGCACCGCTTCAGCATATCCTCGATAGCTTGCCAGGCCTCCCCTGCTTAGTAACGGTTACTAACGTAGGATTGGACAGTGGCTGTTCTAGGGCGGGGCTTAGCGAAGGGTCAATTGATTCAAGCTTGCACTGCTATGTATTAAAGTTTTTTTCCTTACAGCTATCTTTATATATAGATATTTCTCTTTTATTCCCACTGAAGGCTTTTACTCCCCCTGATCTTGGTAGTAGTTGAAGAGGAAGCCAAATAATCAAACGTATGCACAAGCAGACAGCATCTCATTACTATTTGAGGGAAAACCTGCATATAAGCCCAATTACATCTATATTACATAGGATAATGGGGTCACAAGACACTGCTACATCTACATCTCGCCATTCTCCCCTATGTTACCACTCCTCTCTTCCCCGCTCCTCCCCTTCACACCACTGTAGCCAACCTCATTAGCATATATAACGGGCTAACGACATGCATAGCAGGGTACTAATTTAGCTGTTCAACCTGATTAAGCTTTAATGAACTGAGACCCGCCAACTGAATGGATATGCACACTGGCATAGCAATGAGACACATGCATGTGCCATCCAGCTCATGCACTGAGATCGACAAGCATCCAAGCAAACATGAACACATATGTATATGTGTATGCATATACATGCATACATAAAAATATGCTCATTACAGTGCCTTTACTAGGGCATACACTGCTTATTATCACACAAAACAAGACTTCTTCCCAATACTAAGGTGCTACCAAACATTGATAGGTGTGTAACATACTCTTAAAAAGATGTCGCTTAATGTGATGGCAGATGATGGCAGAGAAAATTAATACGGCCCCATTTATCCAAATAACATATTTATTTTTGTCATGCATATCGGTCAAACATCCCAATCCCTAATTAGTTTGGAGAGTTTTTTCAAAAGCTTGATATACATGTTTCATGACTTGAACAAGTGGAAAGTGAACCCAATGAAGTGAAGTGGCCCAGGGATTGAGGACCCGTTTAAAGAAGTGAAACAGAAAAGTGAGACATTAGAAGCAAAGGCTTGAGTAGTAAAAGCTGCTAAAAGCAGTATTCAAGAACTTACAAAACATCCACAACAGCTTTATTTCAGCATATAAACAAGCACAGAATAAAATTGATGTTACTCTGTCTTTGCAGTTTCTTCAAAATAAACTCATCATGGATAAAACATGGACGAGCTCTGTAATGAATGGAAATAATCAAACCACATGGCCTCTCCTTTCTCTTCCTTTCCTCTCATTCTCTTCAGGGTGAGTTTAATAAAGGTTCACACTGCCCTTGGACATTCAATCATTTTTCAAATCAAAAGCAATGGATGCATTGAATGAATGCAAAGGCCAGCAATTCATTACAACAATCAGAAGTTGAATTCTTTTTCATTTTCCACCCTTTCTATTCACCCTCATCCTCACCCTTCTCTCATCTAAAACCCCTTGAACTTCTTCTTCTCTATAATCTTCTAAGTAAAGTTCAAAATTTTCTTTTTTTTTTTAATGAATAATGTCTTCTGGTACTAATCCAAAAAAAGTAAACAACAACACAAACAGTGATCCAAAACTGATTTCTATTGATATGGCATGCACTTTTTTAGTTTGTTTAATTAACATGAACAAGTTGTAGAGTGCAGTTCAAACAGAAAAATAAGTTTTGTGAAAAAAGGAATGACATCTTTTACTGAGCAATGGCACAATGTCACATTTTTCATGTGTAACAGATGGAATACAAGGCAAAACCCAGCTGATGATCACCAAGAATGCCACCCTTCTGTATCACATAATGAGCAGCAGAATAGGCTGATGACCGATAAACAGATCACCAATCTTATATTTACAGTCACTTTGTACTGATGGGGATCACTGGTCTATCAACAGGAACATCTAAGTGTTAAGTCTTTTTAAAGCACTGAAGGTAGGCAGTTTTAAGTTTGCCTCAAGTGTGCCCATTTGCCATTTTTTGACTCCCATCCCCCAAGCATCAAGAATTTCCCATGTATCATTGTGGCTACAATGACCCCTCTTCCCCTCCACCTTTCATACTCTCCTGTCTCTGATCCTCTGCTCTAGCGCATGGAAGTCATTCTCAGTGACTGGGTTTGCTCTGGTCACCACAGCTTTTCTACCCTCTGCTTCAACTGCGATGGTCATCACGCAGCACATGTCCACAAGCTCCTCTTGACACCTCTTCATTCCGGCATCTACCTCCCCTCTCCGAGTTGGGTCACGCTTTAGAGCCCCCTTTTCTACCACGGAGAAGCCTAACAGGCCCGTCAACATCTCATCTGACAGCTCTACCTCCAAGTATCCTGTGCCATCCGATATAGTGGCCCAAACACGCCAAACACCGCTGTTGCTGGTCAGTTTTCCTAAGAGAGTCACAATGAAGGCTTTGACACGGATCTCACTTCCATGAGGGTGCGGCTGGGAGGAGGTTAAGTTTTGTAGGAGGCACAGGTAGGTGAACGGCGGAGAGGTCAGGCTGGTTGTTAGAGAGGTTACATTACATCGTGGGTTTTTTTTATCAGGCATTCTACCAGATCCCACAACTCCCGAGGTGTTACTTGGCCCCTGAGGTGTGTTTTGTGGGCTCTCAAATGGAGCTTCTGTTTTAATGCAAAACTTATCTTCTACTCCGCTTGATGCCTGGCTGGTAAGACCATAACTGTAGTGTGATGGTTCTGTACTAGTAGCAGCTGTATTTGTCCAAACCCTTGTCTGAAGGGACCCTTCTGGTCTCTGATGCACATGTCCACCAAGGGATCCACTAACATGTCCACCAAGGGGTCCATCCCTTGAGGCTTCTTCTGTCTGCGCAGTTATACTGTGTGTGTGGTCAAACTTAGCTTGCAAACTGCAACTTTCTATTTTATCAGGAAAGCAGGAATCCATGTCTACATCTATTAAATCCCTGTCACGGTAAGCTAGAAAATTTTGACTGTCATGTGATCGAGGCTGAGGTGAGGAGAAGTAGGACTTGGAGGTCATTGTCTTCAGCTGCCCTGTGGCCTGCCTAGAGAGGCTTTGACTATTGTCTGGCCTGATAAATCTGGATTTGTCAGCGCTGATACATGATCGGGAACCTGTCAGAGTCTCCTGTTGTTGTAAACTGTCAAGCTGATCAGTCTGTGGTGTCACTGCTTCGTCAAAACTGTTGAGTTTTGCTGTGAGTCTGTTATGTTTGTTAGCATGTGGTGTACTTGTGTGAGTGCTGTCAGACTGTGGAGTGACAGTTGAACTTTCCTGAAAGATAACACTATCCAACTCATCCAGGGGCAGGTCATCAAAGTCATCAGGGAGATCTTCTTCTGCCACGTTATAATCGATGACCTCTTGGTTAGTCGAGTGGGTAGAGGAGAAGGGCGCAACAATGGCAGAATCCTGTAGCTCCTTCCTCCTGTGATGACCTTGGACTAAACCACTTCTGTTGTTTTGGTTTGCGCTACCACTGTAAGAGGGTGTGGAGACTCCAATTCTGAAAGACACAAATAATTAATGTTAGTTTGAATTAACATAGTTTTAAACCTGCTGATGTTCTATACACTATATAGCCCCTCTATCCTGGTAGATATACTAAACTAACTGGTTAGATCTTCAAGTTTTATTGATTGGAACTAACATTGATTTTAAGAATTCACAAGTGGTTTTTGTTAAACTGCTGAGGCAAGTATCTAGAACAAAACAAGAAACCAAGATTATACTCACAACATATTACTTATATACTGGTGCTATCATTTCACCAATAGAAGCCTAGAGCTGCTTAATTGATAGTCAATAAGGGACTGACTGTGTTTTGAGTTTAAACCCGTCGCTATCATTGTGTGTGATTCCATTGTGTTTTAAGAAAACCACCGCTGTGCTTGTACCTAAGAAAACACCTGTCTCTTGCCTTAACGATTACTGACCTGTTGCCTTGACCTCTGTTATTACAAAGTGCCTGGAAAGATTGGTTATATCATATATAAAATGTAACATTCTTGTTAACCTTGACCGATTACAGTTTGCCTACTGTTCCAAAAGATCTATAGATGACACTTTCTCACTTGCTCTGCATACTGCTTTAGTACACCTTGAAAAGAAAAATACCTATGTCAGAATGTTGTTTAATGATTACAGTTCTGCTTTTAATTAGGGCTCTCGATCGATTAAAAAAATTAAATAATCACACAACTTCCTGTGATTAATCATGATTAATCGCTTTTTTCTTCTTAAGACTTAAGCTTGTAATAACAGATATTTAAATGTAAAATTGTGGCACTAATGTAGAATCAACACAAAGGAAGTATATTTAAATTCAAATACTATTGTTTGAGAGCATTTTTTAAATTTTAAACACAAATTCTCTCCTGTGAACTACAGATTTCCAATAAAACCACCAAGGCCATCAAAACTGACTGTCAGCTTGAAAGGTATAACAAAACCCAGGCCTATTACGTTAAAGGGCCAGTTGCATTTCAAAACCATCAAGGCTATCAGCTTAAAAGGAAATAATTTCTTGTACGCACTAATATAAATGATAATTAACAAACAAAAAAATGTGTTCCATATTCAAGTGCCAGTTGAATTTAAAATGACGTGAATTCACGACGTTCATCACATCCATTGGCACACCACAAAACCCCGCATGCACCCGAATGGCGCACATCATATTAGAATATCTAATATTCTCCATCAGGGGATCAGGGCTGGGAACAAATAAAGCATACTGCTGTGAGAAAGCAGAGACGTAGGTTGCACACTGAAAAGATGTTTTAACTAAACGCAGAACAAAATTTACAAGCGGTGCAAATGCATTAAAAGTCAATGGTAGGAGGAGAATGAGGGGAGTTAACAGCGGCGAAACTGCAGGCGTTGCGAAAGTGGCGAAATAAGCGTTGGTGCAAATGCATGAAAAGTCAATGGTAGGAGGAGAATGAGGGGAGTTAACAGCAGTGAAACCGCAGGCGTTGCGAAAGTGGCGAAATAAACGTTCGCTTGAATTAAAAAAATGTTCAACTCAAGCGTCCTTGTGTGCACTTAGCATCCCTCACTGAAAGTAATATATGCCACTGGCTGCAAATGAATGTTTTTTTTAAACCCCCCCCCCCTTTCACCCCAATTGTATCCGGCCAATTACCCCACTCTTCTGAGTGGTCCCGGTCACTGCTCCACCCCCTCTGCCGAGCCGGGGAGGGCTGCAGACTACCACATGCCTCCTCCGATACATGTGGAGTCGCCAGCCATTTCTTTTCACCTGACAGTGAGGCGTTTCGCCAGGGGGACGTAGCGCCCCTTCCCCCCTGAACAGGTGCCCCGACTGACCAGAGGAGGCGCTAGTGCAGTGACCACGACACATACCCACATCTGGCTTCCCACCCGCAGACACGGCCAATTGTGTCTGTAGGGATGCCCGACCAAGCCGGAGGTAACACGGGGATTCGAACCAGCGATCCCCGTGTTGAAAGGCAATGGAATAGACTGCTACGCTACCCAGACGCCAGCTGCAAATGAATGCTGTGAGGCAAGGAACAACTGTTTGCTTGATTTCTAGAGGCAGCCCTTTAAATGTTTGTCAGGGGAGTTCAGGAATCAGAATGTCAAGGTAACATCAAATTTACAAACTACCCACCCAAATGAGGCAGTAGAGGAATTACTCCTGATTGAAGAGCTCTGATAAGATTGAGAGGGGACCACACTGAGTGTCCCATAACCGCTCTCCAAGCTAGACTCTTCCTGAGCCCTTTCCACCAGCTCCTGGGCCTCCAGACTGGCCAAAAGTTCTTGGTCATCTAACTCAAAGTCATCCATTTCCTGGTTTCCTGAGCAAAAAACAAAAAACAAACACAAATAGATTTAAGGATCAGTTATAGGAAAGGGTAGTTTCAGCCACACAATGTGATTAATAGGCATGATAATCAGAGTGTAAGAAGCAGTGAAAGAAAAAACTGCACCTAATAATAAAAAGTGGTAATCCAATAAAATGTGGTAATTCAGAATTTAAATGCCCAAGGAGTAAAACACCTTTCTTGCAATAAAAAAAAAATGTTTCACTAGTTTGACTTAAAATCCAATTGGTAATGCTTCAGACTGACGATGCTTGCTTTGGTAAAGCCTGCAATCCTTAGTTGGGGTACACATATCAGTCAACTTATCAATATTGGCCAATAATTGCTTACAAATGTTATTTGTGTCTGGACAGATGCCAAATTGATGCCCAATATGTTACATCTATGTGATGATGCATTAACTATGTGTCAACGGCAACAACTGGTGTTGATGCACAGAAAGTTCATACCATAGCCTACAAAGAAATGCAAGCCATTTTTGATATTTATAAAAAATTGTTATCACTTGAGGCAAAGTGTGATAGTCAGTATTTTATAGGGAAGCTTCCAAGGATCAACCTGTTGTTGAAAAAAATAAGAGAACAATGATGCTTGAAAATATTATCCATCCATCCATCCATCCATTATCCAAAGCACTTACCCTGCTCAGGGTCGCGGGGATGCTGGAGCCTATCCCAGCAGTCATTGGGCGCCACGGGGATGCCAAAATAAATGTTTCATGTTTTTTTTTTTCATTTAAATTTAAATAATTTGTGCTCTTCTCCATCAGTTAATGCAGACGCTTGAAAAAACTGTCAAAGGAAGTTGAATCAGTTCATCTGGATACAATGTTTATTGACAGATATTTCATCACTCATCTAAGTGACATCTTCAGTCTAAACTGACTGCAGGTATCCCCACCCCTTATCAACAATACAGTAGCATAACAACCGAAACCAGCAATCAGTTTCATATGCAAATAGGCATGACCATTAACTAGAGTTTCAATGGCCATGTGTACTATTTACAGAGGATTTGGGAATGTTTGCAGTCACAGCATTGTAAGATGGCAAAAGATGTACTCTTAGCCCCGCACCCGGTTCTGGGATGGTGATTTTCTCTTAACATAGATGGCCTCTGACTCCCCATTCGAACCAGTGTTCCTCCCTTTCAAGGATGTGCACATCCTCATCCTCATCCAGGCCAGTGGCCACTCTTTCAAGGATGTGCACATCCTCATCCTTGAAAGAGTGGCCACTGGCCTATAGATGGGTGTAGGCTGTGGATTCCTGGCCTGACATGTTAGCTCTCCTATGTTGTGCCATCCTCTTGGCCAGCGTTTATTTAGTTTCCCCAATGTATAAGTCATAGCAATCCTCCCGGCACTTAACAGCATACACTATATTGCTCTGTTTGTGCCAGGGGACAAGATTCTTGTGGTGGACCAACTTCTGGTGCAGCGTTTTTTGGGGTTTGAAAGCAAATGAGACGTGGTGTTTGGAAAAATACGCGTCTCAACTTTTCCGACACTCCCGCCACATACAGAATCCCCACTGGTTTACGCTTAAGCAGCTGTTGTCCTTCTCCTCTCTTAAATTGGCTGGTACACTGTTTGGGCATCTTTCTGGCTTCGACAAACTCCCAGTTAGGATAACAACACTTAACCAGGGCCTGTTTAATGTGGGATTTCTCCCCTTCCCCGGCCGATGTGTCGGTGGGGATGTTGTCAGCTCGGTGGTACAGCATCCTGATGACTCCTAGTTTGTGCTCCTGGGGATGATGAGAGTCAAACCTTGAGTACTGATCAGTATGTGTTGGTTTACAGTAAACATCAACAATCAAATTTCCCCAATCACCAATTGCAATTTCACAGTCTAAGAAGGCTAACCTGACTGGCATCACCCTTCGACTGTTAAGGTCTGCAGATGGAGCCCTGCTAGTTATTCCCAGGTCTAGGTTTGTTACAAAGGGTGACCTGGCTTTTGCTGTTAGAGCCCCCACACTATGGAACTCTCCTCCTGTTGAGCTAAGACAAAACAAGTCTCTAGCTTCTTTTAAATCTCGTTTTAAAACTATTCTTTTTATGAAATCTTTTACAAATGATTGATATTTGTTTTTATTTATACTGTTATTTTTACTCTTACTTGATCTTACTCTTATTTTTGCCTTGTCTGGTTTTATCTTTTTTTTGTGTGAAGCACTTTGTAACATTGTTTTAGAAAAGTGATATATAAATAAAATAAAATCTCATCTCATCTCATCTCATCATCAGCCGCTTCTCCGGGGTCGGGTCGCGGTGGCAGCAAGCTAAGTAGGGCACTCCAGACGTCCCTCTCCCCAGCAATGCCCTCCAGCTCTTCCTGGGGGATCCCAAGGTGTTCCCAGGCCAGATTGGACATGTAGTCCCTCCAGCGAATTCTGCGTCTACCCCGGGGTCTCCTCCAAGTTGGACGTGCCCGGAAAACCTCCAAAGGAAGGCGCCCAGGAGACATCTTAATCAGATGCCCAATTATTATTATTATTATTTTTCACATTCTCCCTGGTGAACTTGATGTGGTTGTCCACAGAGTTAATGTGGTCGGTGAAATGTGGTACGTCCTGAGATTTAATTTTAACCCAGGTGTCATCCACAGATCTGAACCAATGGCTAGGTGGTGTCCCTGGATAAGACCGGAGAGTCCTCTTTTCCACTTCCTCCATTTAAAAGTTGGCCACTAAAGGTGAGACTGGGGAACCCATAGCACACCCATGCTATACCATGCCATGCCTATAGTACTGCCCCCTGCATGTGAAGTACGTGGACTGAAGACACAGCTTCAGGAGCAGACACATCTGGTCAGTGTTAAGGGTAGTCCTATTGCTAAGGGTGGGGTCGTTTTGTAATTTCATAATTAATTTAATAATGCAATTTTCTCCACTGCTTCATCAACAAGAATGCATGTGAAGAGAAACTTAACATCATAAGAGACCATTGTTTATTCCTCCTCCATAATGATGCCACTCACCTTATCCACAAAATCCAGTGTTCCGAATGTGATGTTCATTTTACTGCCTACCAACGGGTTAAGACCAGATGCCAAAAACTTAGAGATGTTTTAGGTCACTGAGTTAATCGTACAAACAATAGGCCGTAATGCCACATCATCTGTCGCTATCGTATAATGCTGTGACTGTAAACATTCCCAAATCCTTTGTGAATAGTACACATGGCCATTGAAACTCTAGTTAATGGTCACGCCTATTTGCATAGGAAACCAATCGTTGGTTTCGGTTGTTATACAACTGTATTGTTTATAAGGGTGGGGATACAAGCAGTTCGTTTAGACTGAAGATGTCACTTTGAAGAGTGATGAAACTTTTCTGTCAATAAACGTTGTACCTAGATGAACTGATTCAACTTTATTTTATCTTACCTGGATTACTGAGCAAGCATAAAAACACTTGAAAACAGTGGTTTTTATTGAAAAATCCAAGCAGGTATTAATAAAGCAATGTTTTTTTAGATGCCTGCATTTGCACCAAAAATCACACAGTATGATAATATTTAAACTCCAATGGTGGAAACGAAGACACGTAGTGTCTTTATACATGCTCAATAATCCAGGTAAGGAAATCACAGAAAGTTGAATCAGTTCATCTGGACACAACATTTATTGACAGAAGCATTTCATCACTCATCTAAGTGGTCTCCTCAGTTTCAACTGACTGCAGGTATCCCCACCCTTATAAACCATACAGTGACATAACGACCGAAAGCAATGATCGGTTTCACATGCACTTTGCTATGACCATTAACTAGAGTTACAATGACCATGTGTACTATTCACAGAGGATTGGGGAATAGTTGCAATCACAGTATTGATGTACTCTTAGCCCTCCCCCTTGTTCAGGGATGGTCGTTGTTTTCAATCGTTATGCCACTGTATTGTTTATAAGGATGGAGATACCTACAGTCAGTTGAAACTGAAGAGGCCACTTAGATGAGTGATGAAACGCTTCTGTCAATAAATGTTGTGCCCAGATGAACGGATTCAACTTTCTTTGATTTCCTTACCTGGATTATTAAACATGCATAAAGACATGGGTAGAGCGTCCAGGTAGCATAACGGTCTATTCTGTTGCCTACCAACACGGGGATCATTGGTTCGTGTTACCTCCGGCTTGGTTGGGCGTCCCTGCAGACACAATTGGCCATGTCTGCGGGTGGGGAGCCAGATGTGGGTATGTGTCCTGGTCGCTGCACTAGCGCGTCCTCTGGTTGGCCGGAGGGAAGAGGAACTGGGGGGAATAGCATGATCCTCCCACACGCTACGTCCCCCTAGCAAAACTCCTCACTGTCAGGTGAAAAGAAACGGCTGGTGACTCCATATGTATCGAAGGAGGCATGTGGTAGTCTGCAGCCCTCTCCCGGATCAGCACAGTGGGTGGGGCAGCGACCGGGACTGCTTGGAAAATAGGGTAATTGGCCAAGTACAATTGGGGAGAAAAAAAAAGTGGGGGGGGATCCAAAAAAAAGGGGGGGTAGAGGTATAGTCTTAAATGCACTACTTTTCAGGACACGCATTTCATGTTTGAAGAAGGGGGTTGCAATGGTTTGCTTTAACTCCCTTTAAACTGCTCCCTTTGTGCAGTACATGTTTTATATCACCAATGATTATTAGAGCATGACATAGAAACAAAGCTACACAAGCCTACTCACGCTTACCCTGATTTGATGGTAGCACTTCCCCCATCTCCTGCTGTTCCTCTGCCTCGATCTGTTGCTCCTCTTCAGGAAGCCCAAGGGCCCTACATAGCACCCTGCCCTGGATATGATAGAACAGAAATCATACTTTTATATAACCTATTGTGTAATATAAACAAGTACATAAAAGGAATGGGAAGAATGGGAAAAGGTCTTTTTCCCATCTCAGGTTGGCTACAAACATGTAGTTTATATACAAATTAAAACAACATCTGATTTAAATGACTAATGTAATGAGATTCCTCCATGCACAGTTGTATTTACCAAAAGACTGGAATCATGAAGTAAATACATGTAGAAACACACTTATTGCATCATTTTCCTAGCTAGACCAGAATATACAGTTAATGCTTCTGCATCCCCAAATGAAATAACCTCTACTCCCCATGAGATGCAGAATGGTCACATAATGACTACAGAGGAGAACTTTAACGTTAAAGAAAACTTAATAACAGTTTACCTGGGAATTCCTATGCACCATGTCCTCAACCTCACCCCCCAAGACCGTGACGTTGGCTGGCCCCAGCAGTAGCACACCCAGTCTGCACACCATCGGCCCCTGCAACTTCAGTTTCACTCCCGGCCTGGGATTAGTTGGATATATATATATATATATATATATATATATATATATAGTATATATATATATAGTATATATATAACTATTTAGACTGTCCACTGAGATCTGTTTAAAAATTAATAGCAGTGAGCTTTTGGGGGTTTTTTTTACCCTGTGTTGACATGGATGTTTTTTTTTATTTCTTTTTTGACCCCCCCCCCCTTTTCTCCCCAATTGTACTTGGCCAATTACCCTATTTTCCGAGCCATCCTGGTCGCTGCTCCACCCCCTCTGCCGATCTGGGGAGGGCTGCAGGCTACCACATGCCTCCTCTGATACATGTGGAGTTGCCAGCCACTTCTTTTCACCTGACAGTGACGGGTTTCGCCAGGCGGACGTAGCACGTGGAAGGCTCACGCTATTCCCCCCAGTTCCCCCTCCCCCCCGGACAGGCGCCCCAACCGACCAGAGGAGGCGCTAGTGCAGCAACCAGGACACATACCCACATCCAGCTTTCCACCCGCAGACACGGCCAATTGTGTCTGTAGGGACGCCTGACCAAGTCGAAGGCAACACAGGGATTCAAAATGGGAGCCCTGTGTTGGTAGGCAACAGAATAGAACACCATGCTACCTGGACACCGCTACATCTGTGTTTTTTAACATTTATTTTATTTCAGTAGGGATGATTACTCTTACATGACCCCTTAGAATAAATGAAACAGAATATTTATGGAAGTAAAATAATTGAGAATCTGTGAAATTTAAAGACATGCTTTTACAGTCATTCGCCAGATATGCAAGTGGAGAAAAGTGTCTACCTTTGCCACTGTTTACCCAGAAAATAACTTGGCAGCAAAATCAACAAGATTCATAGCTAACTGCAAGCTAAATAAGTAACTGCAACATAAAAAGGTATCCCTTAAACTTTTGCATCTAGAAGATGTTACAAACCAATCCTTAACCTGAGAGAAGTGTTAAGTGCAGGAATGGGCTGGTACTCCATGGCCTCCAAGCTCTGAACGCCATCTGTCACCTACACAACACACAGACAGACTTTATTTGACCTGTGTAAATGCAACTGAACACATTTAAACTCTTGAATAGTAATGCATTTCCATATTTCCTGTCAGTGATTACAGAGTAAAATGTCAAAATATTTGAAAATGAATACTTCAGGAATACATAAAAACTGATAAAGTTTTATTATATTTGTTCTTGGTTCTATTAATGTTGATGCCGTTTTTGAAAACCATAACATTTCTTTGCTTTGAACTATGGACCCCATTGAAAGAGATTCAAACTTTTGACCCAAGAACCAAAAATTAAGGCAAAAAGAAATGGATCTTCAAGTTATTGAAGGGCTGTTCTTGTGTAAGCAAGTCGGGCAGTGAATAAGTGTATTACTTAAGTACAGAATTATAGTCTAGTCTGACTCTGTGCCTTGTAATCCTTCTAGTTGCTCTCACTTACATGCCCTAATTCTTTCCATTTGACAGCTCTAATTCAGTGAGACAGCGCTTCTTGTCATTTTTGCACACACACTCACACACACACACACACACACACATTACATACGACATATATATATATATATATATATATATATATATATATATATATATATATATATATATATATATATATATATATAAATTAAGCTTGGTCCTAGACTAGAATTGCACAATCTATTGTGATTTGCACAATTAATAATCATGGCATGTTTCAATTATAGCAATACAAAAACATTCAATTCAGAAAGTCTGGCGTCATGAAAATAGTCGAGATATTGACTGATAGACAGACTGCCGGAATACCATCAAGTGCAACATTCAACATTACTGTTTAAGACATAATGCTAATACTCAACCAGGAAAATGTTCCCAATGGATCTCTGTCAAATTGGTCTCCCCTAAAACAGTAAATTCAATAGTGTAAAATTAAAAAATGTTCTTGCTGTGTCATAACTGTTATGTGAGAATGAATGAGAAGGAACATCTCTTGGAAGCATTGTAAGGAGCATCACAGAAAACAGCAGGGACCACACGCTGTCCAGTTAGGGTCCTCATCTAGGGGTATGGAATAGGACATCTCTGAATAATTCCACTTGTCACCAGGGCAGACAATGATCATGGATTAATATTCATTTTGATTAGAACATGGTAATGAATCTTTACCCTTTCCTTTATGAGAACTCTTTAGGGTTGTTGCGTTTTGTCTTGGTGCTTTTCTCCCATAGTGTACCAATTGCAGGGGGGTTTGTTTTTACCCTTCCAGTAAGAAATAGTCACGATGACAGCATTACTGACAACATTCTTTTCATTACTCAATTTAGTGTTTCATGGGTATATTTAAGTCCCTTGAGTTTTTTTTGGAAACAACAAGAATATCAACAGGAATTTTACCACTCTGCTCTGCTTATTCTCTGACCTGCAGCAGTAGCATGCGTGTTGGCTTGGCCTCCCAGGGTTTCTGGGTGGTCTGTGTGATAGCAGACACCTCATCGTTGGTACAGTATGTGCTGTGGAATTTCTGCAACTGCCCATATGCTGGCTGGCTGATGTCCAGTAATGAATCAACCTATGATAGAGTAAGTAAAACCTTTGGTTAAACAGTGGGCCCTCTGGATATTATGTTCGTACATGACACCACATGCTAAGGCTACCTGATTATGGCCAAAATGATAATCCCTGTTACTTTGTTAAACACTGTGATCATGATTAAGAGACAAAATTACTTGCACATTTGCATCTTACACTATTGGGCCTATCCATTCTTTTCTTTTCTTTTTAACTTTAAATGTTATCACCTTTTTCCAAAAATGTGCTATACTGGGCTTCTCTCTTTCTTTCCCATTTGTTAGTGCCAGCCACTTATGTTCACATGCACACTCAAAGGTTGTGATTAGTTGGTTGATTTAACACAGTGGCTTTCAGATACATCAAAAATATAATTCAAATGCTGAATTGTAAAATAACTTATTGAGATAACATAAAATCTCAATATCTGATCATTTACAATTAATTGTGCAGCCCTACCATGCATATGTTCCTTTCTTAAGGCGGCTGCTACCTTACTTATTAAAGACTTATTACAGCATGATTACAGAGTAACATGGATTCCTACATACGGCCATTTATCACTATCAAAGTAGTTTGTTCTCAGTATTAGTTGGACTCATTATTAGCCATCACTATCTAAAGGGAAAATTCAACCCCAGCTTTGGCATGACTCATGACTGTATTCCAGCCATGACTTTTTCATGCATTTTATTTGGCGCAGTCATCAAAGGCATCAGGCCTGCACAAAACCCACCCCAATTGCCACTTTGCCACCTACACCTCTCCAAAGGCCAGAGAGAATCCTACTGGATCCTTAATTTTCTCTGTCCATTATCTTTTCATGTAGCTATATTTCAGAAATGGAATGGGATGCTCCATGCTGCATTATGGTTAGGGTTACAGAACAGACAGCCTTCCTATGTAGCTGTCATGTTCCTACCTTATTACAAACATAAATTATTACATATATGTAAAAAAAATAAGATTAACGTGCCATTAACTGAATTCTATGACATTCTAATACAAGTTTCAAGAGGGCTGTATGAACCAATGTCATTATGGTGGAATTCAATTCCAATTAAAATATTTATTATCAAAATACTAGTGCCTTCTCAAATGATGAAGATAGCTGAGTCTGAGGACATATAGACCTACACAGACAATCAATTATAGGTTGACAGAGAACATTTACTCTAAGAGAGAAGTCTATAAAAAATGCAGCACTTTTATTTTCACCTGAACACAGAAGGTACCACTAAGCTCAGTCTTCTGGGCCTGAGAGAGACCATCAGGGAGGACAGGGTGACCCAGGTCCCTCAGGTCTGCCAACAGCCACTGGTCCAACACCTAAGAGGACAAGAGGTTGGATTCAAATTTCTTAAATACAGGAAGTCAGGATAGCATTTTGAGCTGTACTGTACTTCTGAGTGAGGATTCACAGCTGAATGCTAAATTTCAGATCAGCGAGGATGAAACTCTAATAATGATCCCGAGACCATCCTGGTTGGTCTTGTGAAGTTACATGGCATGCTATATAAACTGGCTATTCAAACCATGATTGATTTCTTTTCATGCAACTGTGAAATAAAATGTTTTTTCATATTGCACAAACAAATTAAGGCTCACAAAATAGATTTTTAATGTTAAAAATGTTGCGGGAGAAAATGAAATTATGGTAAGTTGTTGCTTAGACAAATCAATTAAACCTGAGCTACAGTTATTAGCACTAAATGCCACTCAAAGTTAATTCTCCTTTCAAATTAAAACCAGGGATTGAAAAAAATACATGTGGGTGTCCACTGGGTAGCTAGCTTCACAAATTTGGTTGCGCAAGTGCATTTTGTGGTTGTCCTGGTTTTTTATTATGCTCTTACAATGGGGTTACCAGTATAAAGAAAATAAAACTCAGCCATTAAACAATTATTTGTAAAGAATGCATCTGTTTCTAAAAGGTTGTGTTTATCATAGTACTTAACAGAATTAAGGTGCTCAGTGTGTTTCACTGAATATTATCTACTGTTATGCAGCCATTACTTTTTAAATTCATAAGGCAGTAGTGTATTCATCTTGACCTGCCATCTTGAAAGAGTAACACCCCCCTGCCACAGTATTGGCTGTACTCTGCTTCTTTCCTATTTTTACAAAATGCTCAGATATAGGACACGGGGTGCCCTGTGCTACTACAAAAAATAACAAGGAAAGGAAAGGGTTGGTTGGGATTAGTCTGTCTCTCTAATCAGTGGGGACAGTAACATTCATTCTTTTTTTCATGTGTGACGTGCCTGTGGACAAAAGCGTTTGGACGCATAAGCACTTGGGATTCAGCCTATAGCTGAATTCAACTAGCAGGGGTGCCGAAAAATGTATTACAGGAAATACGACTATTACTGTACATTTGCAGAATCGCTGAAATTTCATCCAGGACTGATGTCATTCATTGAAATGAAGCCATGCTGTATATTTCAGTTTTTTTAATAATAATAATCATAATAAAAAAAGACTTAAAGCATGCAGTTACTATCATTGCATTTGGTGTTGCATGTGCCTAACTTCATTGACACTTAATTGCTCCCCTTTCACTTCAGTTTAAAATTCAGTTCTGGAATTTTTTTTGCACTCTGACACTACCACAGGAGGTTGAGCTAACCGAGAGAAAATTTGCTATTCAGAGAAAACTCTGGGTAGTGCATTTATTAACTACAAATGCCAATCCTTACACAGATATAATATTGTCCACTCATTTATTTTAACATGCAACAACAGCAATGAAATGTCTGTAATTTGAAAAAAAGGAGATTACAGTTGAGATCCTGGATTAGGTTTGTTCAGTCTTCAATTTCTTATCTTTATTCAAGTGTATTTGCATTTAATGCAATAATTGGTTTGCATCACACATTTGCCATCTTAACATGAGAGGGAACATGCCATATGTACCGTGTGTGTCAAATAGAAAGAAATGGAGATGAGTAAGGCCAAATAGCCCCCATCTAATGAAGGAAGAGCCAATTAAGAGCTAATTTACAATAAATGGTATATCAGTTAGTGATCATCATTCTTTTTCAACCAGCTGAGCACAATACTAGAAAAGAATCACAACAAAAAATTAGGTCTGGTTGCCCAAGGCTGAAAATTGATAATCTCAGATGCCAAAATTTAAGAAAATGCCAAAGTCCAACCATCCACATGAAACTGAAGAGATAAATAAAACCAGACTTCCCAACTTAATGATTTAGATGTGCTGCTGTATCTAGGAAGCTAATGAATTTAACAAGGGTTACGTGTTCAGCCTTTGAGTATTGATTGTTTGATTGATTGATTGTTTTTGGGTTTGCATGAAGTATGCACGAAGAGTGGAAAAAACAAGACTTTCTTATTACTTGTTGGTTGATGTGCTGCTGTGACAGACGGCCTTCTCTCCCTCCCTCTATCCGTAACCATTCCACACAAGCGTTCAGCCAGTCAAAGGGCACCTGGACATGCTGAGAAGACTGGAGCCAGGCCTGGATGGCACCCACCACTCCATTGGTCTCTAGAGCCATCCTCATCGACTGTCTGTACCCACTTCAGATAGTTTCTCCGATTTGTTTTCCTCCACTGCGATCTTCTTCTACTACAAGGCAAGGCAAGGCAAATTTATTTGTCTTTATGCATGCTCAATAATCCAGCTAAGAAAATCAAAGAAAGTTGAATCAGTTCATCTAGATACGTTTATTGACAGATATGTTTCATCCCTCATCTAAGGGACCTCTTCAGTCTAAACTGACTGCAGGTATCCCCACCCTAATAAACAATATAGTAGCATAACGACTGAAACCAACGATCAGTTTCATATGCAAATATGGGCGTGACCAGAGTTACAATGGTCATGTGTAATATTCACAGAGGATTTGAGAATGTTTGCAATCACTATCTTACAATGCTATGCTAAAACCAGCCACCGAGGGTGCACAAGCCAGTGCATTCTTAGTGCCATTCCCAAGCCTGGATAAATGGGGAGGGTTGCATCAGGAAGGACATCCGGCATAAAATCTTTGCCAAATCATATATGCAGATAATGAATTAGATTTCTATACCAGATTGGTTGAGGCCCGGGTTACCAACAACCGCTGCCGGTACTGTTGGCCAGCAGGGTACCAGTGGAAGCTATGCTACTGTTGGGCGAAGGAGAAGGAGAGGGGGAAGGCATGTGTAGAGGCAGTGGGAAAGGAGGAAGGGTAAGAGTGTGGAGATGAGAGTCAGAACTTGGAATGTTGGCACTATGACTGGTAAAGGGAGCGAGCTGGCTGAAATAATGGAGAGAAGGAAGGTAGGTACACTGTGTGCAAGAGACCAGGTGAAAGGGCCGTAAGGCCAGGAACATCGGAGGAGGGTTCAAACTCTTCTACCATGGTGTGAATGGGAGGAGAAATGGGATAGGGGTAATTCTGAAAGAAGAGTATGTCAAAAGTGTGCTAGAGGTGAAGAGAGTGTCAGACAGAGTGATGAGTATGAAGCTGGAAATCAAAAGTGTGTTGATGAACATTATCAGCACATATGTCCCCTAAGTTGGGTGTGAGAGGGAAGTGAAAGAAGAATTATTGAGTGAGTTGGATGAAGTGGTGGAGAGTGTCCCAAGGAAGAGAGAGTGGTGACTGGAGCGGACTTCAATGGGCATGTTGGTGAAGGAAACAGAGGTGATGGGTAGGTATGGTGTCAAGGATAGGAATGTGGGAGGACAGACGGTAGTGGATTTTGCAAAAAGGATGGAAATGGCTGTGGTGAATACACATTTCAAGAAGAGGGAGGTGCACAGGATGACATACAAGAGTGGAGGAAAGTACACACAAGTGGACTATATTGTATGTAGAAGGTGCAATCTGAAAGGGATTGGAGACTGCAAGGCGGTGACAGGGGAGAACGTAGCTAGGCAGCCATGGATGGTGGTCTGTAGGATGACTTTGGAGACCAAGAAGAGGAAGCGAGTGAAGGCAAACCCAAGGATCAAATGGTGGAAGTTGAAGAACGAAGACTTGTGTGGCGTTCAGGGAGGAGTTAAGAGAGCCACTGGGTGGTAGTGAAAAGTTGCCGGATGGCTGGGCAAGCACTGCAGAAATAGTGAGGGAGACAGCTAGGAATTTACTTGGTGTATCATCTGGACAGAGGAAGGAAGACAAGGAGACTTGGTGGTGGAATAAGGAAGTACAGCAAAGTATACAGAGGAAGAGGTTGGCAACGAAGAAGTGGGATAGTTAGAGAAATGAAGAAAGTAGACCGGAATACAAGGACATGCAACGTAAATCGAAGAGAGGTGGTAAAGGCAAAAGAAAAGGCGTATGGTGAGTTCTATGAGAGGTCAGACACTAAGGAAGGAGAAAAGGGCTTGTATTGATTGGCTAGAGAGAGGGACTGAGCTGGGAAGGACGTGCAGCAGGTTAGGGTGATCAAGGATAGCGATGGAAATGTGCTGACAAGTGAGGAGAGTGTGTTGAGAAGGTGGAAGGAGTACTTTGTGGGGCTAATGAATGAAGAAAATGAGAGAGAGACAAGGTTGGATGATGTGGGGATCGTGAATCAGGAAATAAGGGGGATTAGCAAGGAGGAAGTGAGGGCAGTGATGAAGAGGATGAAGAGTAGAAAGGTGGTTGGTCCAGATGATGTACATTTGGAGGCGTGGAGTTGTTTAGGAGAGATGGCAGTGGCGTTGTTAACTAGATTGTTTAACACAATCTTGGAAAGTGAGAGCATGCCTGAGGAGTGGAGAAGTGTAGTGGTACCGATTTTCAAGAATAAGGGTGATGTACTGAGCTGTAGCAACTACAGAGGTATAAAGTTGATCAGCCACAGCATGAAGATATGGGAAAGAGTAGTGGAAGCTAGGTTAACAGGACAGGTGACGATTAGCAAGCAGCAGTATGGTTTCATGCCATGAAAGAGCACTACAGATGTGATATTTGCTTTGAGAGTGTTGATGGAGAAGTATAGAGAAGGTCAGAAAGAGTTGCACTGCGTTTTTGTGGATTCAGAAAAAGCATATGACAGGGTGCCGAGAGAGGAGGTGTGGTATTGTATGAGGAAGTCAGGAGTGGCACAGAAGTATGTAGGAGTGGTGCAGAATATGTATGAGGGAAGCGAGGTGAGTGGTGAGGTGTGCAGTTGGAATGACAGATGGGTTCAAGGTGGAGGTGGGATTACATCAAGCATCAGCTCTGAGCCCTTTGTTATTTGCAATGGTGATGGACAGGTTGACGGACGAGATCAGCCAGGAGTTTCTGTGGGCTATGATGTTCATGGATGACATTGTGATCTGTAACAAGAGTAGGGTTAAGGCTGAGAAGAGCCTGGAAAAGTGGAGGTATGCACTGGAGAGAAGAGGAATTAAAGTCAGTAGGAGCAAGATGGAATACATATGCGTGAACAAGATGGAGGATAGTAAAATGGTGAGGATGCAAGTAGTAAAGTTTAAATCCTTCGGGCCTACTATTCAAAGTAATGGGAAGTGGGTAAGAGAGGTGAAGAAGAGAGTGTAGGCAGGGTGGAGTGGGCGGAGAAGAGTGTCAGGAGTGATCTGCGACAGAAGGGTACCAGCAAGAGTTAAAAGGAAGGTTTACAAGGTGGTAGTGAGACCAGCTATGTTACATGGTTTGGAGAAAATGGCACTGATGAAAAGACAGGAGGTGGAGCTGGAGGTGGCAGAGTTGAAGATGCTAAGATCTTCATTGGGAATGACAAAGAAGGACAGGATTAGGAACAAGTATATTAGAGGGACAGCTCAGGTTGGATGGTTTACAGACAAAGCAAGAGGCAAGATTGAGATGGTTTGGACATGTGCAGAGCAGAGATGCTGCGTATATTGGGAGAAGGATGCTGAATATGGAGCTGCCAAGGAGGAGGAAAGCCAAAGAGGAGGTTTATCGATGTAGTGAGAGAGGACATGCAGGTGGCTGGCGTGACAGAGGAAGATGCAGAGGAAAGGAAGAGATGGAAACGGATGATCCGCTTTGGCGACCCCTAACGGGAGCAGCCGGAAGTGCAATTACAATGCTACAATTTAATTTAGCAGACACTTTTATCCAAAGCGACGTACATCTCAGAGTTAATACAACACAACCAAGGACCTAGTTAGGAGACAACAATGCAAGTAAGTGAAAAAAAAACCCAAAACCTAGGTTCAAGTCGATAGGACATAGGTGTCAACAGGCAGAGCACAAAAGCAATGTATAGGGTGTATAGAAGCACACAATAAAGTAAAAGCTGATACCTGATGAAAAACCATTTGAGAATCTTATTTTCTAATGAAGCGTAATCTGTATTTTTCATTGCACCTCGTGATGGGAGACATCTAGACACAATGCCAATCAATATAAAAGAGTGAGCCAAGAATATCTGCATAGGCTCACTATGCAGTAGTGAGTAGTAGTAGTAGTAGTAGTAGTAGTAGTAGTTTAGATTGAAGAGGTCACTTAGATGAGTGATGAAACGTATCTGTTAATAAACGTTGCGTCCAGATGAACTGATTCAACTTTCTTTGACCAACTTAATATGGTTGAATCTCATGTAGCTGCTGCTCCCTAATGGTTACTCACTGGCGTTTATCAACGCCCATTAGTTTCTAACAGGTTGTCTTTATACATGCTCAGTAATCCAGTTAAGGAACTGATTGAACTTGCGGTGATCTCTTACGCAGTGGCAGTTTTAGTACCATTGCATAGATGAGTTATGAACACTTTCATTTATTTATAGAATAATCAATTTCCATTTAAAAGTGTGAAAAGTAAAGTTTTTTTCTCTTAAAAGAATTTTGAGAACTTTGAAAAGACAAGCAACTATCAAACTTTAAGCTCTTATAAAAAAAAACGTCTACGGACAAATCAACTTTATCTAATGACAGCATAACTTTTACGTGGTTAAATACTACGCTACTTTCAATTCGTGTCCTGGCACCCAGCATTTTGTGGGCTTGGACATGATCATACAAAGACCAGAGGAACAGTTAACCAATATGTCTGAGCAGCCGGTGACATCTAAGAACTTTACAGAGGAAAGAGAAGGCTAACGAGAGCTAGCGGCGCTGACAAGTCAAAGGCTTTACCTGGTCATATCTAGCTTTACAAATATGTTATTACAAAAATAGAGTTTCAATGAACTCATTCTCTCTGTCATATTGCATCCTCGGTGTAAGCTGTCTACAGTGGATGTATAAACAGTGCAAAGGGAACCAACCAGCGCGCCAAAGTCGAGGAGGTGCGATAACCCACTAATGCTAACTTAGTAGTGTTATTGTTCATTCAGAATTTGTCTCTGCAGATTATTTGACAACCTTATACAACACTTCATAAACATGCCATGTTCCTTTACAAGCTATCAAAGTGATACTGATAAATATTACCTTCGATGATTTTGACTGAAACTGCGTTCACCTACAGATAAAAAAGGAGGCTGGCCAGCACCATTGACACAGTTCAACCTAACTAGTAGAAGGCGGGATCTTGAACCGCCTTTTGCGATTGATTGATTTATATTCTACCCAATAGCCAGCTCGGTTGTTTGACAATTCTCTCTTCCACCAGTCAAAGCGCCCTTGTCTCGTGAACGTTTTCTGCTTTGGGCAGTGAAGGAAGCGGAGCAGGCGAAGCTTTGCGTGATCGCAGGTTTGGGCTTTTAACGTGATATTTGCTTCACCTATAAACGTACTTGCGTTGTTCAGTTGACTTTGCAAGGGTAATGAAAGTGCACACATTTGCCAAGACATTTTTCAGTTTCCGAAGGTTAACTTATTAGCTTACTTGATTATAGTAGCTCTATCGTTTCCTTGTCGTTGGGATTGCAATATGGCGAAATTAGCTAGCGTTAGCGCCTAAGTTAGCTTGAACGCTAAGGGCCCTGTCTTTGTGGTAAAAATTGGACGCTTATTCTATTTGGATATTGAGCTCAGCTTGATTGAAAATAACACCATTTAGCACTTGTGTCTTTGAAAAGTCCACGTGTGAGACCAACTGCTATAATCAAGCGGTAAACTATAAACTACTCGACGAACCTTACACACTGCCTCATCCTAGCTAACAAATTAGGGTGGTCAGGTTAGCGTTTCCAATCCGCTACCCAGGCTTTGTGGGGGTGTAGATAGCACTGTTAACGTTATATAAACGACTACAAAAATTGATCCACCTATCATGTCCTAGCCGAATGAACAGAAGTGATTTTAATCTCCCCGATCACGCATAAGCAAGTATCGGGTGAGACTTGGGCCTCTGCCAGTCTGTCTCGATGGGATAATGTCCCACTGTCTCTTGGAACCGCACGTTATGCGAGTGTGTCCTTTTACATTTTATTTCCCCACCCTCCTCTGTTGGTGAATTTTCTTTGTGTGTTAAAATACTCGGAGAAATTGTTAGAAATTCGAATGTCACGAGTTTCAGGTCAGACCCGAGAACCATTTCATTTTCCCTCTGATGCAAGTGGAGCCATGAGGGGAGGGAAAAAACGACCTTTGTCGTTTTCCCCGTCAATTTCCTAGTGTACACTAACATTACAACTGCTGTTCCCGCGACAGGTTGCAGCCTCTGTTTGGTCCTTGCGTTTTTAGTTCCGCCCATCATCACACCCTTGTGCTTACAATAAATATCGGTGAGTTTCAGCTCTCTCATCAGTCTAGTCTTCTCTCTCTGTCCTCTCCGCTGTTCACTTAATTCCATTCTCTTTGCTCTATACTCCTCCCCCCTCATGTTTTTGGCAATGCTGACCATCTACTACTGCTTATTGGACCCAGTTTCTTGCTCCACTCTCCCTGCTGCTGCTTGTTCCTTGGACCAAGGTGCCCGCCCTACCCTGCCCGCTGTCAGCCGACGATGGAGACAGAAATTGAACAACAAGAAGAGACCTCGTTCAGTAACACAGAGACAAACGGTATGCCATGAGTATATTTTATGATACCATTTAAAAGATTCCCAACCCTGTATGCTATCCTGTTTATTAAAATGCATTATCTAACGCAAATCAGAGAGCTAGTATGTTAGAAATTGATCAATCAATAAAAAATCTTTTGTGTTAACATCAATAAAAGGACAGCAGTAGCGGGTTTTTATTCACAGCCTCACTATTAAATTCACAGTTCTGCGTGAAGACCTTGGCACTTTGCATTCCTGTCAGGTGGAGATGTTGATACCACTGCAACAGTTACAGGCTGCTTGTTTGTGCTCAACGCTTGGAGTTGTGGCTGTATAATCCGCGTAAAATTGGTCCTCTCTATTAATTTACGCATGCCATGTAAAATTAACTAATTGAGTGATAGCAATATTTGAAAAATATTGCTTTTATAGCGAGTTATACTGTTAAAACGAACTTATTTTATCTTCAGCCATATTTCTTTAGTTCTAGCAGTTCATCTGTTTCTTTTTAAGGGTTTGTACAAATCTCTTGGAAGGGTGTGTTTTCGGAGGTTTTGTGTGTTAATTATGTGTATCTATTTATACCAGGTAAGCGCCCTGCTGAGGACACAGACGAGCAGAAATCATTCAAGCGCTCCAGGAACTCCGACGAGATGGTGGAGCTTCGAATTCTCTTGCAGAGCAAAGTAAATCAGGATTCCTTTCATCCAGTATATTTTTTTACTCCTGTCATTCATTCAAATTCAGGTGTCATTTTTATAAATCTATTTATATTCTGATTTCCCTTTTCTTGGCTCATTACATCCTCCTCCCAATGACACCTGCCAATTTAAAATCTTCAGTCGCCCCATACTGTTAGGCTATTTGTATCCTTTTATCCTGTGTTGTAGTTTTGTCAGATTTAATTATCTATTCAATCTTCAAAAAGCATTACTTGCATCTTGAAGTTGAATTAGTCATGCCTGCTTTATTTGTCTGATCTGTGATGTAAATTTTCATAGACTGTGTTCACTTCCTCTTCCCTTATTTGCCTTCAGAATGCGGGAGCTGTGATTGGGAAGGGTGGCAAAAACATCAAAGCCCTCCGAACAGATGTGAGTACATCTATTCTTTCCATTTGTTTTGTTGGTTTTTTTTTTGTTTGTTTTTTTTTCCACCTCCTCCATCCAGCTGGTGTTCAGCCAGCCATCATCTACCAGCAAATCCCATATGACCGTTATCTTGTGTAGTACATTGATACTGGCTAACTGTAAAATTAGTACATTTCTTGAGTCTCTTGAACTGTGTAAACAGAAGGTCTTTTGGCTTGCTGATAGTGTTGATATTAGTTTAGTGCTCATGAGAACGCCTGATGAACCATCTGGGCTTGTTCTTTCTTTTCCGTCTCACATGAACATCTGATTGTTTCAGGTAGACTGGCACTAGGCACAGATGTCCATTTCCCTTTGAGTAATGATAATTATTTCATATCACGATTTGGTTTATGCCATACTAATGCCCCTGTTAATTCAAGAATGGGCATGTTGCACTATAGATGAGGTCACTTTTTGGGCCAAATGCCATTTGTTGTTCTTTTAGAAATGTTTGAGCAACCTGGCCAATTCTCAAGTCACTCAATGTCATAACCTCTCTCTCTTTCTACCCCGCCGCACATTTTTTTCTCTTTTCCCTCTCTTACCTCAACTATCACACTTTCATTGTCCCTCTTTCCCTACCCCCAACATTTTTACATCTAAATCACAATTTGCCATCACCAATTTTTCTAATCTCACCCTCTACTCTTCTCTCTTTGACAAACCAACCTCTGAGAGAAAACACATGAAGTCACATTTGACCAGTGTAGAGCCTGTATATTAAAAATGTATTCCTCTTCCCCTCCCTCCCTCTTCCCTCTCCCTTGTTTATTATTTTACTGTTGACTTTTTTGCCCACTTCCTCCTCTGTTGCCCATGTTCTGGATGGCCCCTCCTGCGCCCGCCCACCTGACACCCCGGTTGGCCCCGCCCATAATCGTGCCCTGTCCCTAAACGGGCGCCTTACTTGATTGACATCTGTGTGCTCGAATGGCCCTGGCCCCTGCCCATGCCACGCCCAGTACAATGCCAGTGTGTCAGTCCCAGACAGCAGTGGGCCTGAGCGGTATGTCCCTAAGCTCCTCCCTCTCACTGCCTGACAACAGGACAAACAAGCAAAGATAAATAATAGTCATCCTGCCTCTGTCAAGTCACTGTATTTTAATCTACCTGTACTCAGTATTTTATTCTAAAGCAAAATGCCTTCTTCATTGTCCAAATCTGCCTCTTGATCCTGTAAAAGCCATGTCATCATCCTTTTAATGCCTCAATTTTTAAGTCACATCAGCATTGAGCCATATGCAAGTGTTGTTGGGGTTTCCTGAATATTTCAGTCTGTATAAATCTACTCAATAATCTGTTACTGTGCCAGCGTTTCAATGTCTGTTTTATCTTATTTTCAATGATTATCTGTTCTTCTGCGTCCCTCACCTCCCTCCCCCTCTTAGAATGGATATGCTGGTGTTTTTTTATTTTTGTTGTGGTTTGAATGACTTGTTTTGTCAGTCCCCTCATGTGCTTATTACCCCATTTCACTCTTTAACTTGTGATGCCATCATCATTTTGCCAGACAAAAACTACCCATATACTCTGGTTGCGAGAAAAAAAGCTAAGATTTAAGTGTGTGTGTGTGTGTGTGTGTTTGTGTTATTCCTCTCCTGTATTCTGCATCATCTGAGCTTGGTCATTGACTGTTGGAGCTATTTCAAGTATAAGATCTCTCTCACCACCTCATTGTCTTGTGTTGGTACCCTCTCGTTTTCCCTTGTAAACCATTGAGTTCAGTGGTGGAACACTTGGTTTTCCATGGCATACCCTGCTTTGTTAATCTCACTCAGCTGTCTACCATTCCTCTCCCATCTATAAACTGTTTTGTAGTTCTCTTAATTAGGGTGTTCATCAGGTTTATTTTTTTCTGATTCTCGGTTGTTACAATACCCATCTTCTTTGTTTTGCCCATTTGTTACTATGTACATTGAAGTGGATGCAAACAACAAGATTGAAAATATTAACTAGGCCATATTAAGTACCAGTAATGCTGTCCCAGTCAAATATTTAAGGGAATGGTGCTTTGAGAAGGCCTCTAGTGAAGAAACCAGATCTAAACCAGGAATTCATACCGTGGTCTTGAGTTGGGTAGCCTGGTTACAGTGAAATCTGGCCAAAATCATTGTAGTGTGCATCCACCCCTGTTTGACTATAGCGTTTTTAAAACTCTTTGGCCCCTGCCAGGGTATTCCCCAAATCTTTTTGAAAGTCCTCCCTTCTCCCTGCCTTGCCCTCCAATGGTCACCAAAAAAATCATTTTTCCTTTGGGTTCCCTTGATTCGTTTTTTTTTCTTTTGCCTTTCTCCTACAACTGACCTTTTTCTTTTTTTCTTTCCCCGTTTTATGAGTAGTCACCTGTAAGTGTAAGTGTGGGATTACCATTGCCCCCAAGACTTTCATGATAGGTTCATAAATTTGACTTCACTTGCTCATAGCCTGGTTAGTCTCAGCAGTGAATGGAGAAAAAGGGGTTCGGTTCCTCCTCTATTAATAACACTCTACTCTTTTGGGTAAGTGCTGAATTCCTTGATCTGAAATATTTTATCCTCCTCTCTTGGGATGGAACCACCTGATTGGTTTCCTTGCTGTTGCTCTGCTGGCTCCTTGTGGCTCTACTCTGCCTTGTGATTGGTGCCTGTGATGTGAAGCATCCTGAGCATTAGTGCCGACATCGAAACAGTCGGAGAGATCCTGCTGAAGATTATCCCAACCTTGGAGGAGGTGAGAATTTTAGCTCACTTTGTGCGCAATTTCTGAGCAATATGTTTCAGTCTAAAAACATTTTGTGATGGTCTTTGGACACATTTGTTCACAAGTCCTTTATACTGTGATAATAATACATTGACACTGCAGTACCAACAGTATAATGGGATGGACTTTGACTGTGAGCTGCGTCTACTGATACACCAAAGCCTGGCTGGCTCTATCATTGGGGTGAAGGGAGCAAAGATCAAGGAGCTTCGAGAGGTATGTTAAGATACCCTAGATGGGGTCAGGACACTTGCAAATTAAATCAGTTGTCAATGTCACCAACTATGACAAATTCATGCTAATTTAGATGATATTGCCTGTTATCTCTTGCTTCAGCCATCTTTTTTTTAATTATTATTCATTGCCTTCTTTATCTGTGCATTTTGACCTAATATAAAGCATGTTTCATTGCATTTTACAAAGAACAAAATATGCAATTTAATTTTAAAATAACAATATAATAAAAATGAAAGTTTGATTTCACACTGAATATTTTCAGTTGATAAATGTAGACTTGCTGGATTGAACCCACTGAGAGATTTTCCTCATCTTCCATTTCATATTTTTTTGTTTTATTTTATTTATTTATTTTGGTCATTGGTTTTGAAATTCCTTTTACTCAGATGTTTGTGTCTTGTAATTCTCTACACTAAAATGTGGAATGTCATTCCCATCAAATATCTCATTGTGTCAATGTAATGATCCCCTGCCTGTGTTCCTCTGTTTCCAGAATACTCAGACCAGCATCAAGCTGTTCCAGGAGTGCTGTCCTCAGTCAACAGACCGGGTGGTGCTTGTGGGGGGGAAATCTGAGAGGGTAGTTGAGTGCATCAAGACAATGCTAGAACTAATTTCTGAGGTAAATCATGTTTTCTGTCAGTTTTGACTTGGATGTTGATTGGGGGGTTAAAGGTTCTAATAATTCTTCATGAACCTGTAAAAGTATATGTAAGTATTATTGATGAATTTCATTTCAATGTCTAAACTATGAAATTGTTTTGAGTCTCAGTGTGTCACAATGTCCTCCATCAGGCACCCATTAAGGGCCGTGCCCAACCTTACGACCCTAACTTCTATGATGAAACCTATGACTACGGTGGTTTTACCATGATGTTCGAGGAGAGAGGGGGCAGCCGCAGGCCTATGGGAGGGTTCCCTATGCGTGGGGGTAGAGTTGGAGGGGACCGTGGTTTTGACCGCATGCCCTCTGGTAGGGGGGGACGGGGCCCCATGCCCCCCTCCCGTCGGGACTACGATGAGATGAGTCCCCGCAGGGGACCTCCTCCATCCCACCCTGGGAGGGGAGGCAGGGCTGGTGGCCGTGGACGCAACATGCCTCTGGGACCTCCACATAGAGGAGGGTAAGAGAGACATGCATACATGTAGTCTTCAATCTATTGTTGTCGCTCCCCCTTAGCTTTTCCTCTGAAAGTGTCGTCGATTCCACTCACTGTTGCTCATTTGCATAGAGCCCTCCCCCTAAGCATTATCATGTATTGATAATTAAGTATTCATTTGGTGTTAATAGTTATGGAAGATTTCATTTGGTTGCATAATTTTGTTTTGGTTTTGTTTTTTCTCCTATCTTTACTTTTTTCTTTTTTCTTTCTTTTTTTAATGACGAGTGTACAACCAGATAATGTTACTCCTAACTCATCTCTAATGAAATTAATAGAGTAAGCATCGTTTTGTTTATTTTGGCTGTTTTGGTCCCAAATATCTATACGATCCCACTTACTGTGTAATAACTTTTAATTTCTAAGCATTTGAGACAAAACCGATTTCTTTTTATGGGCTTTGTGTTTCTAATACAACCCATTCTTATAAACTGTTCCAATCATGTCCCAAATGTATAGCCCCTGTTCCATCTGCTTAAAAGCATTGTAAACATGTTTGGATCTTTTGTTTTCCTTTTATTTGTATGAAGAATGGTGCCAATACTTTGCATGTAGTCCAATGTCATACTATGCGTGCTTGTGGAAAAATCATATTGATATTCCATGTATGGAGGAGGTAGTCATTTGTGATTCCATTCCATCAAGTGTTTTGTGCTCAAATGTGTGTGTGTGTGTGTGTGTGTGTGTGTGTGTGTGTGTGTGTGTGTGTGTGTGTGTGTGTGTGTGTGTGTCCCCATCTCCACCTTGCCCACAGAGATGACCGTTACTATGACTCGTACCGCGGCTCAGATGACAGGTCAAAGTAAGTTTCTGCCCCCAGTTTCCCCTGTTCCTTTAGTTGGATTTGTAGCTTAATGTACTTTCTTTCCTGGGATACCTGACATTTCCAAATTGATTCTATGGTAATTCATAGCTTCCTTGCGCCCCATAAACCATCGTGGTGGGGGTTCTTAATAATACTTCATTGAAAAGCTGCTCATTAGCATTGTTAACATTCCTTATTGAAACCAAAGGGTTATGCTACATTCAGCCTGACTTGTTAGCTCTTGGTCTCAATGAGAAATTTTAATAAGGCATTCAAAAATGCTGAATTTTTTTCCTATGCCTTACCAAGACAAATGAGAGAAATCATAATGGTGAGGTATCCCTTCAATCCCCACATTTCCCACCCCCATTCTGTCAACGATGCTGGTATGTATGCCTGTTACCACCACCTCTCACAGTTCATGGAAAATTATTCTGTTCTTTTTGTAAACCTGTCTCCTCCAGTGTATCCTGCGATTTAATTTTAATGCCTGCATTGCAAGCCTCCATTGCTCTCCCACATAAGTCTCTTGCCTGAGTTGCAAAGTCCCTTAGCCTAACCCCAACCACCTTTTATTTATCTGCTGTCCTTTCAAGGGACCTTGAGAAGAACAGTACGGCCCGTAGACCTGTGTAATCTATCCATTTTGTCAGTAATTTCCCCAAACCCTATTCAGGGGCTAGATGATTTTTTTTAAACATTTAAGAGAAATAATGCTGCAATGGCCTTGACATCAATTGTCCACTTCCATGTAGTTCCTCCAACTAATTTTCATTGCTCTGGAGTCAACTTGTTTAGTTTTATTTTCATTCTCTGGTCACTGGTCTTGACTTTATCACTGATGTAATGTTGTTTAATAGGACTCACTTCAGTGTGTAAATGGATATATATTAAGAGGGTAGCCATGTTTTTTTTCTCTTTGGGGAGAATCTGTAGAACTTTTTTCAACTTTCCATATAGGTAACGTCTAAAAAGTCTCTAGATACTGTAAGATTGTGACTCAAATGATTTAATTTGACTTTGAATCGTCGCCTTTATGAACTGGTACACGTGCCAGCTTGCCAGTGTTGCAAGTTAAACTGTTTGTCAGAACTTTCTGCTGCCAGGTGGTAGACATTGCTGGGAGTCTGAGAGCCAATTCTTTAGTATAGGCTCGGTAATCTGACATTTTTTGTGGCGGCTTCCAGAGAATTCCACAGCTTTGAAAAATAAGTAATGTACTTTCCGATGAAGCTGTAATTGTTTGCCTTGAAACTTACCCTTGTAACTTGTTAACACCAGTGTTTGTTTTACCAACTAATCCTCCTCCAGCAAGAGTTGTGGTGGAAAGGTAATGAAAACTGTTGTATAGTGAGATAGTTCTGTCAGCAGAGTCTTGTTTAGTTGACCAAGATGTTTTAAGTTAGTTTCTCTTTTGGAGACTTTTTTGCAGCCCATTCGTTAAAAAATTTAGTATTTTTCTGAGATTACACCAGTTTATATAAATATGAAAAGGTCTATAACACTGGATCTGAAAGGGTCATTTAACATGTATTCATAAAAGTCTTGCTTTATAAAATGTAGAAACGACAGACATTTCTCAAATACTGTATGTCCTATCAGTCATACTCATTGTGATCGTCGAGACATTTAACGCTAACCTCTTCTGATACTGCACCCTGTTCAACATGTGTGGAAATGCCTCTAACTAGGTGACTCTCATCTCCCTCTTGTTTATCAAATTCATTTCATTTTGATCTTTTTTTTTTCTTTTAGCTTCGTTGTGTGATATGCCTAACGTAAAAACAAAAACGATCAAAAATGTTTGTGCCCTCTTAATTCCCTTATTTTTTTTAAACAAAATAATCCTTGTTTTGATGTTAATATTAACTTTTTCATATATGGTGATTGAAAAGATAACTTGAAAATAGGCATTCTAACACTTCGTTAATTTAGTGGCAGTCATTTAATAAATCCCTCTATCCGACTCAATTATTCCAGAGTTGGACACATTGTACTCATTATTTGCTTTCAGTTGTGTTATGTTGAAGTCTCAATTTAATAAAAGCCAGTCAAATGGGATGCAAAATGGCTGCCATGAGGGAAATATACCAGTCAAAAGTGGTGAGGGAAAATGTCAAATTGTGTAATGGCTACAGTCAAACAGAAGCTCTATTGGAATTGCAGGGTTATCAAATAAGTTCACATATATTTCTCCTGCTAACACCTTTCATATGAGTTCAGGTTTGGTGGAAAAGCAACAGCCCTAGGCTCTCATCGCCACCACCTGTCACTCTTCTCAACATAACACTGTCAGAGCTGTTACTGTGTGGGTGGAAGGCTGAAAGGAAGTGTTTATACTGTAATAATGCTCAGTGTGTATGCAGTTTGACCCAGACTAAAAATTCTCTTTGGAATACTGTCAGGCATCTTATTCTAAGCACAATGTTTGATCCTTCTCCCTCCATCCCCCTCGCTGTTGTTCCCCTTTCTCTTCTCCCTTCTCCATCAGCAGTGACAGAAGAGGCAGACCGGATCGCTATGGTGATAACATGGTTAGTGACCCTTGGCTAAACGCATGCAGCTCAGGCTGTGGTATCTCATTGGTTAGGGGCATCCTCAGACTAGCATGCTGATTGGTCTTACTGCTGAACATGGTTTGTCCATTGTGGTTGAATGATGGAGTAGGGCAATATCACTTAAGCCGTCCACTCATGTCTACACAAATGGGATGCATACACCCAGGCCCTGGCTCTGTGCACAAGCTCATTCTAGCACAGAAAACCATCCCATCAAATGACCATAATCACCGCAGCCGGAGACACCTCATAATAATTGGGCATAATTACCCTCTACCGTGTAGTTTCATGGCCAGCCTGTTTTTTCCTCGCTAGGAGAGGATGTCGGGTGGGGGGGACAGACGGTGGAGGGTGGCCATGCCTGGTTGCTAGGCAATGATAAGTCTTTGTTGACAGACTGGAAGGTCTCTCGCTCTCTCTCTTGCTCTGTGGCTCTTGCTCACTCTCAAGCTCTCAGAGCTGGCAGGATACTGCCTGCCGTTGCTCAGCAACAGCTTTTTGAATTGCCTGTTGCCCTGGTGACAGAGCAGCAACTGAATAGCAGGTGAAAATGGGGGCTGATGGAGACGCAAGTAAAGTCAGGAAAGGGGGATGGAGGTAGGAGGAGTCTGGCTCATGGATGAAAACTGGGTGGCTTTCAGTTGGATTTACTCCATGGAACGTGTGCTGCATCATCCATATATTTATTCCTCCAATCATATATACATTTTTGCACAATTTGAGGAAGGATGAAGCAAAATATGTGTGCTGAGTATAATTCCATCTTTTTCTTTTGCTGTAGGGTGGAAGTGGATACGGTAAGTAATATGCTTTATATCTTGACATTAAAATGGGTTAGGAAGGATTAAATGGATTTCTATTAATGTAGGTGTTAGTCTCTGCATGCACATGCATTCATGAGTGATGGGGGTTTTTTTCCTCAAACTCAGTCACTGCACTTTGGTGTCCAGTGGCTAAAGGTTAATTTCACAGTATTGACACCACAGTCACAAAATGACAACCACCAAGCAAGGATTTTTATGTATGAAAATCTGGGAATACGACCTTGTGTAAACTAAGAATGTACATGTAGATTAGCAAGTGAACTTGGAATATAAATTGCAGGAAGCAGAAGTTCTTATGGTGTCTTCAATAGCAGTAATTGCCAATACTGTGCTCAAAATGAATGTTGGCACATTGACTAGTAACATTTCAAATATATTTAACATTACAATAGTAACTGCAGATGGTGTGGAATGTTCATTACCATTCTACAGTTCACTTTCAAAGGCCTATTGAACACAAGTGTAATGAATCATTTATTTGCAAGCTCAGTATTCTGCAAAATAGTCTAGCGACTTGTTGCTTTCAGATCTGTCTGAAATATGTCTTGTCTAAATGAGTCACTGCGCTCTTGCCCTCTCACTGTCTTTTGCCTCCTTTCTTTGTCAGATAATAGTTCCTCCTGGGATAACTACCCATCTGGTGAGTCTCTAGTGTATCTGTAATCAATCAGTGTGGCCAGCAGAGTTTGCTGAGACATGCTTGTCCTTTTCCCTGTTCTTCACGGCACTTTCTGTGTTTTGACAACGCTGATGGATTTTTATATATATATGTTAAATTTTTTGGCTCACTTCTCCCCTCTACTGCTCCCTTTCTCTCCCCCCCCCTGTTTCCACCCTCCCTTTTGTCATCAGGTGGACGTGGCTCCTATAATGACATGGGTGGCCCAATCATCACCACACAAGTGACCATCCCTAAAGATGTGAGTAGACAAACACGCCAAGGGATGACCAATCTGCCTGACTCTGCCCATTTAGGCAGTTTTAGCGAAAGCGTCATACAACCATGTGTGCATTCGTGTCAATTGCACCTTGCCAGCTGTTAATCATGATAACATATAGTCACATTTTAAAATGTTATGTTGGAAGTCATTATTTTTACATGCAATAACCCATCATCTAGATGACTAAATGCTGCGCAGTGCGTTTATGATGTGATTAATAAGTCAGTGTCCCCTTCACTTGGGCATCATGTCAATTAAACAGAAAAAAAGGGGAAGTACTTGTGCTAACTCTGCAAGTACTATTTCCACCCAAGAAGCCAATTAATTTTCTGATTTATAGTCTAAAGTAGCTCAAATATTTGTAATTGGCTTCAAGTGAGTTTCTATGCATCCGACATACCCACCCTACACTACATGGTTTTGGGCATCTTTTTGCATCCTTGTTGTTCAATCTTTGTGAAGCCAAAGCTACAGCCTTGACTCAAGATCCAAATGTATGCGTTAAGTGTTTCTCTCTACCCCAATCCCTTCTTTCTTCTGCCTGATAACCTGCCTATAGCTGGCTGGCTCTATCATTGGTAAAGGAGGACAGCGGATCAAGCAGATCCGCCATGAGTCAGGAGCATCCATTAAGATTGACGAGCCTCTGGAGGGTTCTGAGGACCGCATCATAACCATCAGCGGCACCCAAGACCAGATCCAGAATGCCCAGTTCCTTTTGCAGAACAGGCAAGTACTATAACCACTCAAATGGAGTGATTTGCACCACCTCTGCCTGGGTCTTTATCAAACTGAGAAATTCTTTCAAGTACTTGATTTGGAATTTGGATTGAATGATCTACCTTGCTTTGTTGCAGGTGAATTGTTTGTAATCCTTCATACATTGATTTTAGTGAGTGAACAAGCTTACCTTGGCAGAGTGGAACCTTTTTTTAAATTCTCTGAAATCATGGCAGTTTACTCTTTCTGAGCTTACACATGATTTGTTGGGCAAGCTTAATACTACGTTAAGTTGGTACTTGGTGCAGTGCTTAAGTGTTTTTTTTTATTTGAAGCAATCTGAAAGAACCATGACAGGTGGTTGAAAGGATTTGACCCGTTAATAGAATGCTCATGTCTTTACCACTTTACCTCTCATGTGATTGCACTAGTTCTGCATTTATTTATTTTTTTCTAATACTGGAAATGAATCTGTGTGGATATAGATCTATATACATTTATCAATATATATTTTTCATGATGTTTCATCTTGTTCTGAGTTAACCCACTCCTTGTTGGGCCATGCATTTATGTTTCCTGTTGTCTTCTCTATTCACTAACTCTCTTCCTTTCCTCCCATGCAACCTGTAACTAGTTCAAACCTTCTTCTTACATGAAATGGCTGTGAATGAATTGACAAACAAAATGATTATACATGGCTTTACATTTCTGGATTGATTGAGATAAATATCTATAAAGGGGTCAGTACATTGAAATATGTTTCTTTAAACTGTCATAATTGTACAAATAGATGATTGGTAGAAGGAAACAACCAGAATGTCCAATTCTTTAGCCATCCAAGCCGTTTCACTGTGAAGCAGGGAGTGGATTGATTCTTCCCTGGCTGCTGCTGTATGGAAGACTAGTGATTTTGTTGTTTTTAGTTAGATCAACCGACAACAAATCACAGTCTGCCAAATGGCACAGGCTCCTCCTCTTCTGTCTCCCTTGGCAACCAATAGACACGGATATTATACAGTACTTCCTCGTTGATGCTATCTCACTGAGCCCAGATACTAATATAGCTGTAAAACTGACGCTGCTGTCTCTTAAGTCGTGTAGTGTTACCATGGTAACTAACCCTGCCTTCCTCTTCCTTCCTCTCCTCCCCCCAGTGTGCTGCACCTGCTCGGACATCAGGACTAATCACACCCCTTCTCTCCTCCTCCTTCTCCTGTCCATTATGATACTCTCCCCTCTCTATTTTGCTGTTTCTGTCAACTTCCTTTCCCGTTTACTTGACTGTCCAGTTTTTACCAAAATGCAACCCCTCCAACTGCTTCAATATACTGTTTGTGTATTTCATAACCACTGATTGAATTCTAGTTTTGCATCTCCGAATTTATTTTCTTTCTTTTTTCACTCTATATTTCAGCGTGAAGCAGTACTCTGGTCAGTTCCTCTAAACCCAGAAGACTCAGATTGAAGCAGACTCAGATTGCCACCCCCTACCCCTCTCTCCCTCTCCAACACAGACCCCTCAGATTATTATCCTGGATTGTGGGTTTCTTTTTGAATTTTATTTTTGTATTTTTTAAATGAAATGAGGTCCAACATTCCTGTACGTAAAATAAATTGTAGATGTTCTGCATTTTTTTAAGAGTGTAGTCCACTACTTATCTCACACACTCTGAAATTGTATTGTTTTTTTTTTTTTTTCAACACTCATATTTCTCAAAATATTCACCGGTGTGGATCCTGGCAGACAAAAATAAACATGACCTTTATTTTTGGATGAGTTTGTTTTTTATGAAGTGCAAGTGTATGTTTGTCTGGAGTATATCTGTGCTGTTTGTATGCATGTGTGTAGGTAGAGTGCTTTTTCTTGTTCTCTGAATTGATGCCACACACATAGCTGTGCCCCATTACAACTCAGTGCAACGTGCAGAATGTAAGCTACTTTCTTTTTCTTTGTATGGAATATTGGGATGCTTTGATTTTTTTTTCTTTTTTGTTTTTGTTTTTTTAATGATGTAGGATATTGTCCTCCTTTTCAAGTGTTTTTGGGGTGTTGTTCGGGGCTCTTAATTTTGGAGTGAATGTCCTGATCATCACATTACTCAGTGAAGCACCTGTAAGGTACATGTCATTCTTGACTATAGTTGATGAGAGTAATCGGGATTTTTTTTTTTCAGTAGCGTTCTGAAAGGGATAAACGTGCTGAGCAATTTGATATTGTATGGTAGAATGAATATGGAAATGGTCCGCTTTGTCCCAGAAGTCTTGTGTGTTCACCTGTTTGCTCTCCGTGCTGTAGACTTCACACTGACAAACTGTAAAACGAATAAAGATGATACCGCTTTTTACCATATGGATTCGCTTTGTTTTGATTAGCATGAGGATTGAAAGTCTTGCTGACAGAAATGGCAACTGTAACAGTTTAAATGTGTGATCAATTGATCAGATTTTGTTTTCGAACAGCAGATTTTGTTCTCCCAAGTTTTATTTACAAAATTGATGGTTTATACAGAAACGACAATACAAAATGGGGGCACTGCATAATACACTCGTACAATTATACAAATGATATTTACAAAAAAATATGTAAACAATTAAACCAGAAAAAAGGGAGGGGCGGGGGTCAGGGGTTAGTGATGAATAAGACTGTCAGTGTTTCAGAAACTTTTTGTTTTGCTTTTCACCGGTCAAAGATTTAATGAAATGATCAAAAATGTGGCTGCCAGGATGAAGTTCAAATCAAGCATCTTTCATGTGTAAAATAACATTTTTTTATTGTGAACATGTGGGTGTCTTGGAAAATAGGAACAGAAATAATCATAAAGGCCATTACAAATATATATATATATATATATATATATATATATATATATATATATATATATATATATATATATATATATATATGAGAGGTATACTTCATTTTCACAGAAACATTTGTCTTCAATCCAGAAATTCACAGTATATATTTTGTGTTGCATTTTAAAGTGTATATCTTTTGTTTTATTGGGAAAAACGTGTATGAATGAATGAATGATGATTTATTTCGAACATGTAAATAAGCAGGATATAACAGATAAGCCATTGCCAATCTGAAGTGATCAACAAATCCACACATCAAACTCAGCGAACGAATCTCCGTATGCATCAGATTAAGTAGAAAGGAGTAGGAGGAAGTAGCTGTAGTAGCAGTCCTGTATGGCAATAGCCTGTTTTTACGCTCTATTTGGAATTCAATTCCAAATGAATTTACTTCTGAGTGATATTTTGAGTGCAATACATTACCAGTAAGTTTGTTGCAAAATCGCCTGTCAAACAAGGAACATCCTTTTGGTACTTTTGGGTTGTACGCTATTATTTCCAAAACGGGGCATTTCATGAGTTGTATAATTCGTTCTTAATTGCGATGTCTGTTGTTCCAAAAGAGGCTTTTGTATGTGTGTGTGGGGGGGGGGGATGTAACGTAACCTCCATATAGAGAGAACCACCGACAGACGACTAGGGAGCGAAATGTTTTACGTAATGTGGTGCGTTACTTCCGGGTTTAATTCAAAGTATGAGACAATTGGTTTGTCTACATGTGACGTCATTAAAATGAAAGCTCTGGTTGGTCTTTACTAGACGGGGCGTTTTACGGAGCAGTCCGTTCACGTTCTTCATTGCTTTCGCTAAGAAATGTAAGTTGACGAAATAGCGATATAAATCTTAGATTTAAGACTAGGAAATTTGTATTTATCCAACAAGACGTGTTGAACTGTGCCGCTTTATACACGCACAGTTGTAGCCTTCTGTTATCGGACTAAATAAAGTAGTAAAAGGACAAGTGTCTGCCTTCCTTCTCAGCTCTGAACTGGTCGTTGAAAAAGCCTAAACGTCATTTTTTTATATTTGTAATGGAAAGTGAATGTGATTCACACCACTGAAAGCACTCACTGGTAATAGTGAACGTTATTTTAGCCCAACAGGCCATTATGTTTTGTCAGTGTTTCAGCCTTTAGGTTGGTTGACATCGTCATTGTCCTGCAAGGCCCTGTGATTAGTTTGTCTCCACAAAACTTTTACATAAATCCTAAACTGGTAAATAACTGTAATGTAATGTAATAAGGACCTACTGGTACAAGTGGCTTACAAAGCCACCAAGCAGCTTATATTTAAACAGAATTCGAAATAACTGATCTACGTTTTGTAGATACAATTTTTCCAGCAAAATGCACAAAAGGGAGAAGCAGTTAACAGTGGAAATCTAATTTTGACTTATTGGCCTTAATGCTGCTTCTCAGATTAAAAAAAGATTTACCTGCTGACCCTTGCATGTCAGACGGTCTTGTGTCACGTGATGCGAGATGTGTGCTAAAAAAACAGAAATTATTAAAATATGTGATTTCAAATGGGGTTTTATAGGCTCTTTTTGATTCACACCTTTAAACATGTAATTGACATGTTGGAGCTATACTCAACCTTCCTCCGGTGTTTTCATAATTTGTGCATTTGTGTCTCATTTTCCAGTGTTTTAAACAGTCTTCGTCATGGAGCTGCTTCTCTCTCCTCGTCAGTCTGGCCAGTTTGTAGCAGAGCAGAGCAAGGATGTGTTTGTGAAGATGGAAGGAGTGCAAAGGGTAGCAGAGAAGCTCTACACCCTCCGCCATAGCGAGGAACTAACTGCTAGTGGTTGGAAGAATGCCAATCCATTGGCACCAGCACCAACCACTGACCAGGGGAGTATCTCAACAAGCAGGGCTACCCAGAGAGCAAAATCCCTTTCATGGCACACGGTGTGCATGAATAGTAAACTGCACTGTACTCCCTGAAGATACTAATGCTTCCCTGAAGTGTTAGTTTCTTTAGATATTGTTCTCTTTCCAGCTGTCAGTGAAAGGGATGATATGGTAGACAAAGACCAAGCTCTGTGGAACAGTTTTGCAAAACAGTTTAACCTGGATGCCTCGTATGTGCTACAAAATTCAAGCACAATGGTACAATTGTGAGGTTATAATGGCCTTTCTTTCACTCGGTCTCAATTGTGTCATCCTTTCTGCACTGCAGGCCCTGAACTGGGTGTTTGCAGTGGATACCATGAACTTCTCGTTTTGGCCTGAGAAAGAAGACCAGCAGTGTGAGGTGACATACAAAGGGACCAGATACAGAGGTTACATGACCTTGTGTGCTGCTATCACCAGGGCCATAGAGGAAGGTGAGAGGACAAAAGGGAGTGAAGCCCAGCTGTGACTGAATGGAGAACACATAAAGCTCAACAGGAGTTAATGTGTGTGCCCATCAGTGTGTCCCCCACTGAATTTTCTTGGTGGGTCGGAAGGTAGCACTACACTGCACAGCATACATATAGCCTTGTATTATGCTGACACAATAGGTACCATTGAACAAGGTTATTAACTTGACTGATGTAGTTCAGGTTACCAAACTACCAACCTATGTGACTATTGAATGTAAAAGGTAGTTTATTGCCCTGTGGATGAAATATAATTTGAGTGTCACAGTTTTAGATTTATTTGACTTGTTTGTGAGTTAAATCTCTTCAACAATTGGCACCTATACATATCTTTCACTTGATGGTTGAGTTCTTGATAGTTTTTCCTTGATGGCTGAGTTCTTCTTACCCGGCGAGTCCTCTCTCACATGCTCCCATTGCTCATTACTGTATACCTGCCCTTCACTTATTCCGCTGTGAAATTTCGTTTTGCTCTGCATGTGTCACCGTAGCCTTTGTAATTAGCATGAATGACTCTGGAAATGAATCAGTTATGACTAATATAGAAGAAGGTTCTCTATGGGTGTCTGCTGTAGCTTTTCAATTACAAGTTATTCTCTCAGAAAAGCACAGGTAGCTTGCTCCTGAGTGTGAATCTCAGGGTTTGAGTGTAAAAGATTTGAAACCAATTATGCCTTTGGTACTTCCCTGAGAGATTGTCTACTGTGGAGTTCATTTCCTGTCATTATATCCTAAGTATAACTTTACTGTTATTAGCCTTGAGAACTCACTTTCTTTCTGTTTTCTTGCACTCTTTCTGTTCCCTTGTCTTTTAACAACAGCCAATACTAACTCTCCCTTTTTCTCATTTGCTCTGTTGCCTTCCTTTGTCTCAGGTGTACCTATCACTGATCCCAAATACTTTTCTAAGATGAGTATTGAGGAGCTGGGACATGTCCTGCGGTCAGACAATGCCACACCCATGCCCATGCTCCAGGAGCGCCACCAGGTAATGACTATTAATATATTTTTTCAACGGTATTTTAGTGACCAGTGCTTAATTTGAAATTAATTTGGCTGTAATGCCAACATAATATGTGGACTGCATAGAGTCTGTCTTGCATTCTCCTTAACAGTGCTGTGTATTCTGTTAAAAACAATGTTGAACCCCTGATCACTGTTAAGATTATGGGTGTTTTATATTATGACATACATTTTCTCTTATTGTAGGTTGAGAATATTCATTGCTTTACATCCTCATTGATAAATCTGAGTGCATTACCTGCTGGATATATTTGATAAGGTGTTGAATGAAGGTGGCTGCGTTCTACTGGAACATGGAGGAAGCTTCCGCAGCTTTATAAGTCAAGCTGGGAATGATGCCCAGAAGATGGTTGAGCTCATTGTGGAAAAGCTGCCCTCCTACAGAGATGAAACAACATATGAGGTTTGAGTGATAGTAAAGACAGAAATAGAGAATTACATGAACACATGTGCACATAAACATTCTTATATTATAGTTGACTTAAAGTCATACCTCCATAAACTAACCTTAACACATAATCAATATTAAACTTGACTCTAATTGTAATTCCACTCCCTACTCCTAGGCCTATACATTTTCCAATTGACGTCTAAGAAACAAGTGGCCACTTTTCTAAATTTTATGCTTGCAGTGATAGATTTAATTTGCAAGGTGGTTAAAACATAGAACACAAACACGTGCACAGTATAAGCAGTACTTAGTAAAGCATACGTATATAAGTATATAATTGACTTACTGGAGAGCTTAGATTAAAGTGGTTTCAGTGCCATCTTCTGGTCAAAGATAAAATAGGAGGTGGTCTAATGAACTATAATTGGATTAAAGCTGCTAGGAATTTTTCACTGATTATTTATCAGTCGCAGTTTCATTGCAGTCCATAGGGTTAGTGGCTGTGTCAGGGAGGGCATCCGATGTAAAATTTTGCCAAATCAGTATGCGGATTGACAAAACTATACCGGATCGGTCAAGGCCCACATTAACAATGGTCAGCATTTGTGCTGTGCCCTCACAGGGTCCTGATGGAAACTGTAAAATACGCTTTGGTGAACCCTGAAAAACAGGGGCAAAAAAGCTGAAAGAAAAATAATTTATCAGTTGCACTTTCATTTTGATGCTTCTGCATGACATAATCAAATGAGGCCCTCAGTGAGAAGTTTAGCCATTGCTCCATATTAATTCTAAATGCTTGTCTCTGGGTTGGATTCCTCACCAAATCTGACAAAATGATTTATGCCATTTAGATGAGATAAATAGCCACAATTGGAGATACATTACCCCATTGTTGTGTATTCTGCAAATATCTGCTTTTCCAGAACACCACTACATCTCTACTCTCTTCAAAACACATGCATGCGCTACCAGAGGGTGAATGTAGAATTTCGTGACAAGAGGCAATGTTGAAATGAAGTCATTTTTTTCCGTGAAACACTATCACTTTTGGTGCGCACAAAGTCGATAAATCCAAATTTCTCGTTACAGTTTTAAGTAAAGTAAAAATTGCTTGGGGTAAGTTAAATATCTATTTTCTCTGTGTTCGTCAGCACACAGTACTTTACTGCAAGTGATGAATGAAAAGATGAATTTAATAAATGAATGTATGAGCAATTTAGTATAGATTATTTATTCTGTCATCTGTCTACCTGTTGTCTAAGGGTAAGAGAATCTCATTCTACAAGCGGGCCCAGATCCTGGTGGCAGATTTCTGGGGCATCATGGAGGCCAGGGGGGAGGGAGAGATCCCTAACCTGGACTGTCTTACCATGTTTGCTGACTATAGAGTCCCACAGGCCCTTGTATACCTCGGGGTGCTACAGTACTCTGCTGCACTGATGCAGGCACTGGAGAATGGTGAGATTTTAATGTTTGTATATGTGTTTGTCTATCTTTGGGTTGTTAACAAAAAGGGAAGGATATAAACCTTTGCTCTATTTAATGTTTCTGTATGTGTGTTTGTGTGTTTACTGCTGTGATCAGCCTGTTTCTGATAACGATAAGGGTGAAGATTGTGTGTGTGCGCACGTGTGTGTGTGTGTGTGTGTGTGTGTGTGTGTGTGTGTGTGTGTGTGTGAGAGAGAGAGAGAGAGAGAGAGAGAGAGTGCGAGAGAGAGAGAGAGAGAGAGAGAGAGAGAGAAAACTATCCCATATGTGTGTATGTATGATATAAAGAGCATTCTCCTCTCACTCTGTCACTTCTTCTGTTCATCTATTTATCTGTTCCTTTGCTAATTCTTCCCTGAATATCTTCCTTGAATCAAACTTTTAACTAAGAAATTAGCTAACTTTTAACTAACCTTTAAAAAGAATTCTTGTATATACCTTTCTCACTCCCATCACTCGCTATTTCTCTCCTAGGTGAGCTTCTGGAATCAGGGGACAAGAGGGAGGTGGAGATCCGTGGTTGCTCTATTTGGTCAGTGGAGCTGATCAAAGCCCACCTCTGCAAGCTTGTGCAGGAGAGAGATGGACAGACCTGCAACATCAACTCTGCAATCATTGACTTCTACCTATGGCCTTATGCCAAGCAGCATCACAAAGAGATGGCCCATATCCCTATACATCACACACGCTGTATTTACTACTGACAGGCTGACTAGAAGCATTGTAAGCAGTACCATACCTCTGTGTTCATCAATCTCAGGGCTGGGTATCACTCATTCCCAGAAATCATGTCAAGTGGTCTCTTTGCAAGTTGGCCGATGAAATGGCTTTGTTTCTAATTGTAATGGAAATTGATGTTAATTTGAATGTCTTTGGTTATTGATTTTTTTTAAGTGGGCCCTTGAAAATTGAAGTCATAGCTAGTGTTGAAGTTGAAAGCTTTTTAAGCAATTAGTGAGCACTCTTATGTGATTTACAATCACTGTCGATTGGAATTTGGTGTTTAACTCAAATACGCTGACATGTGGCTATTGATGGTCATATTCACAGTTGCAGGAATTTTAACCCATTACCTTTGGCATGAATACTGGCGTGACGTTGTGGATGCATGCTCGCCTGCGGTCAAAGGATGATGATGATGACCTTTGGCATTCTCTTTAACTATTAGACTCCCTTGAAAAGACAGAAAAAAATCTGTAGTGCTACATGCTATCATTCCAAATATTAGTTATCAGATTAAAAAATACCGATAATAAAATGTAAATAAAATGTTATTTTTAACAAAAGTTTCCATGTTTCCTCATAGTTCACCTGTGAATACTTTTATATGGGTCATGAGTGCTAGGCCTGTGCATGGTTTGGGTTACACTGTTAAAGGTATTTTTTTAGGGAGTTGTTTCTTATCCAGTGCGAGGTCTAAGGACAGGATGTTGTGTTGCTGTAAAGCCCCCTGAGGCAAATTTGTGATATTGGGCTATACAAATAAAATTGACTTGACTTCAGTGTATTCACAGCGGCCCTATCCAATCATAAGCTGGAGCAGAGAGAGTAAGCTTAAACTGAAAAATGAATCCGGATAAAAGTATACTTTGAAGTACTCTTAAAGCAATTCGATGCAAGGTATGGATTTGACAGAGATGTGAAATTGAAATGTGATGAATGACCACGATAGACGGCTCAAATTTGCATCGTTTTAAATTTCGGGAGTGGCACTAGGTGGCGCTGTTACGTACACGCCACAGATTTTGTTCTTCCTTAGCGTCTCTAAAATCCCGTGATAGGAAGGGTTACCCGGGCAACCGCGGAGTGACAACAAACGAGAACGAAAGAGTTTCACAACAAGCTCGACAACTGACGACTATGTCCCTCAAGTCAAATGTTCTTCTGGATCTACGAAGCATTGTTAAACGTCTGTTCAACTTGTATTCAAGTTGATATCACGACTCGGAACAACATTTTGACCACAAATGAGAAGTGTCCACTCCAGCGAAGCGGGAGATGCTTCTGTCACATTTGACCGGCGGACGTGGTAAAAACTCCACATAAGCGTGCGTTATCTACTACTGTAGTTAAAGAAAACGCAACTTTCGTCAGACACCAGTGCCACCGCCGTGTTCGGTCGTCATGACCGAGGTGTGTGTCCGGGTAGTGGCCCGAATACGTCCTTTGCTTCCCAGGGAAGTGCTCCGCAATCACCAGGTGTGTGTGCGAGTGGTGCCGGAAACCAGCCAAGTGATTCTGGGTACAGACCGAACCTTCTCCTTTGACTATGCTTTCGGGCCGGCGGCCGGCCAGGACGAGCTGTACCAACTCTGTGTCAAATCCTTGGTGGAGTCTCTTGTCGAGGGTCACAACGCCACCGTCTTCGCCTATGGACAAACTGGCTCGGGGAAGACGTACACACTCGGAGGAGGGCACGTCAGTAAGTTGTACTCTCGCTGGGGCGCGGGGGGGGGGGGCACGTTAACAGGCAAGAGCTGACCTAATGCCACTGCAACAAATCTGTTGCTAACCATCCAACCATCCTTCCATGATCCATCCATTATTTATACCCACGTAATCAATCCACTTCAGGGTCGCGGAGGCTGGATCCTATCCCACAATGCATTGAGTAGAAGACAGGGAGACACCATGAATCGAAAACGGAACTGCTTTCTTAAGCAGGTATAAATTAAAGCTATATGATTTCAAATTCCCCTCACAAGACTATGTTGCGTAATTTCCATGGATGTATACCTGAAAGATGCCCAGGAGAAACACACGTTTTTACTGTTGATACTTAGCAGCAGTTTAGGTGCAATTCCATATTCATTGGTAATGAGTGGTTGTAGGGGTACAATAGTTTTTTTTTAGTAGGCTGATTTATTTTATTTTATTTTTATAATGGGAACATCAACTGTGAAAACCTCGTCAAAGCTTGATTCTCTACTTGCTTAAATATTGGCGTGTCATTGTTTTACTTGACAGCTAAAATGTGGACAGCATTTTAGCCTGTGTGAGTGACATTTTTGCTTGGCTGGTCATCTCATCATTGCCCTAGACAGCCCCCCCCAACATACTTGCATTCACCAACCGACCCTGCGCCAACATTTAATTTTTAATTTTCTGTTTATGGCACTAGTCTTAATAACCATAAGTCTATCCCCTCAGCACCTCTCCTGGAGGAGGAGGAGGAGGGAATAATCAGCCGTGTGGCCCAGGATTTGTTCTTAAAGCTGGGGGAAAAGAGGCAGATGACTGGTGATGTAGCAGACACAGTGCGTATCTCATATATTGAGTTGTACAAGGAGGAGCTGCGAGACCTGCTGGAGCTCCATACCAATCAGAGAGAGCTACATATTAGAGATGACGACAGGGGAAACACAGGTAATAAGACCAGGCAGTGTTTTGATAAATTGCAGTCAGTGTTTATGTGTATTTCATAGGGGTGGGACGATACTGGATCGAATTCCGAATCGTTCGATATGGTCTTCACGGTTCGAGACGCTCCCCATTTCGCGAGATCGTGTGTTAGAACGACCGGGATTTCACTCCTACTATACATAAAACGACAATGGGCGGTCAAAATGACCGCCGGTTTTTAAAGATTTATAGTAAAGCAATTGTGTTACACAACAAGAAAAGATGGCAAAACATTTTGTTAGAACTTTTGCACATGCATTACGTTTGAATACGTGCCTTGATAATGCCAAAATGTTGGGCCTAATTCTTAAAATAAATGAAAAATAGAGAATTGCAATTGTGTTTTGTTTCTTGCTTACCAATGCATCCACTGTATCGTATTGAATCGAAATCGTGAGCCCTGAATCGTGAGACTTATCAAACTGAGAGATTTGTGAATCGTCCCACCCCTAGTTCATGTCATGTCAATTCAATTTTATTTGTATAGCCCATTATCACAAATTACAAATTTGCTACAGTGGGCTTTATAGAAATACGACATCCTGTCCTTAGATTTTGCATCAGATACCGAACAACTCCCTAAAAACAACACTAAAGGAGAAAAAAATAGGAAGAAACCTCAGGGAGAGCAACAGAAGAGAGATCTCTCTCCCAAGACGGACAGACAATGCAATGGATGCTGTGTATACACAATTTACAGAACAAAACATTGAAAGAGGATAACAAAATTATAATGGAATTATAAAATATGAATAATATGATTATGAGGTTGTCAAGCAGTGTCCAGATGCCACCGGAACAGCCCAGAACCTGAGCCACACGACCACCATCACCATGTAGACCTGACAGGACAGACTACACATGCGCACAAGAGAGACTCATCGGAGTCACGTCACGCGGTTTGCGAGAATGGCTGTGTGAGGAAGAGGTGTGTCCCGCCCTGCAAATAATTAGCTTTGAAAACTGACAAAGAGCCAAATTTTTCTGACTTATTGGGCAGAAGGTTGGGAGTATAGTGCAACGATGCCAAACATTACGAGAAATTCCGCGAATCCCTCAAGAACTGACCCCGGCGGAGTGAAGGCTAACGAAGCGGCTAACGCTACCCAAGCTAACCAGAGGGAATCACTGTTACTGGTGGTATTATATCACCACCCAGTGGATGTTAGCTGTAGTCAATGTTACGTAAGGCACGCAGTCTCCTGCGTGCGTCAGTTCATCTCTGTATTGTTGATACTTACAGTTCGACACTAAAGCCCCTTAACTATTAGCTTGGAGTATGCCTCGTTTTTACACACCACTAGCTCAAACATGGTGTCAGAAGTGGACCTTTGATACGGCGATTTGGTGGCTGAAGGGATATTGAGCTGTCAAGCGAGTTTTGCAAGTTTTTTGTTTTGCTAATGCTAGCTAGCCGTACCACAGTAAAAACGGTGAATAGCCATGGCCGCGACCATACCCCCGCCAGCTCCGATGAAGCTCAGTGGCAACCTGAGTGCGAATTGGGAAATTTTCCGAGCAGAATATGAAGATTGTGCTTTAGCCACAAGGCCGGTGGACAAGGACAAGAAGGTCCAGGCGGCGACTCTTGAGGAGTGTCATGGGAGATGAATGTCGACATGTCTACAAACACAACTTAAATCTGACCGACGCACAGCAAGAAGACGCGACCGTCATACTGGACTCATTGGAAAGGTATTTCAAACCTGCTAAAAATGTGATTTATGAGCGCTACGTTTTTGGCTGTTGTAAACAAGAGGAAGGTGAAACAGTAGACTGTTTTGTGACACGGCTCAGGGAGAAAGCTTCCACATGCGAATATGGAGCCCTAAGAGATTACTTAATCAGGGACAGAATAGTCATCGACATTGCTAAAGAGGACACACACAGACGGTTGTTACGGGAAAAGGAGTTGACTCTAGTCAGTGCTATTGAAGCATGCAGAGCAGCAGAACTGAGTGATTTGCAGTTGAGATCCATGGAGCAGGAGAGATCACTTGTGGACAATGTCAATGTTGTAGGGAAATAAATATTCAAAAGATCAGCCAGTACTACAGAGAAAATGAGTGGGAAGGGAACCCCAGATCACAAGGTGGGGGCCTCTCCGCATGCAAATACTTTTGCACAGCACATGAGTGGGGAAGAGAACACTGCCCAGCGTATGGCAAGACCTGCCATGCTTGTGGCACAGCCAATCACTTTGCGAGAGTTTAAAATAAAAATAAGAAAAAGGATGGTAAACTACGCAGTTGAGGGATTGAACATGGATAAAGACAACACAGTCATGGACACAAATAATGTGTATGCAACAGAAAGCATTGGTGCAGTGGGAACAAAAGGCAAGAAATGGTTTGTCAATCTCCACCTGAATGGCAAACTACAGAGATGCCAGCTTGACTCAGGGGCTATGTGCAATGTCATGAGTCTCAGGGACAAGAAGAGGCTAGCTCCCAGAGAGAAACTAAAGCATAGTAGCACCACACTGAAAATGTACTCAGACCAAGGTCTGCCATCATTCGGGGTCCTTACCACTGAGTGTGTTGTACAGGGCATCAAATATAAGCTGGGTTTTGAGGTTATAAATACACAACAGTTACCACTGCTGTCAGGGTCCCGTCAGAGGAGATGGGGCTCATACACTTTACCATCCCAAAGGAGCTCAGAGTAGAAGGGCTCAACTAGTCCATGGGCCAGACGATATTTCGGTACACTCAAGGTGGCAAAACTTACTTATAATTTTTGAAAGGATCCATTTCTGTAGATTATATTTTGGTATGATAACCATTCCTGAGTGGCAGCTGTATCACAGTTATCAGCTCATGAAGTTAACCACCCGCTAAACTAAATTGCATTTTAGACGCTGGTGCATATCCTGGTTTAGCCTCATGGTCAGGACATTTTTCAGTGTTCTATAATATTGTCTTTGGTATCATTTTAAAGGGGACCTTTTTAGCTTTCATTGAAGCCCTGTTGTGGATATTTCTCACAAATATAGAGGTCACTTGAGCTCTTCAACCCGTCAATAACACACATCTTTCTGCAATTTTCGCCTAAACTATATACTTTCTTTTAGCCCTGTGGCATCTAGGAATATCAGGGACACAAAACACAAAAAATGGAATACTCACAGAACTGTAAAGATTCAGAAAATGTATAATATACCCATACTATTTCATTGTGTGAGGTGATTGTGAGCCTTAAATGAGAACTAGACCAAAGCCAGTTAGGTCACAAACTGGTCTCTATACATTTGTTTAAATACACAATCAAAATACATGATAAAAAGGAATACCATAGTGAGGTAATGAACTATTTTAATATTTTAAACAACATTGACATTTACATATACTTAGTCAATGATACATGTAATCCCATATCATTAGTGGGTATATGTAATGGTAATGGGTATATGTGAATATGGTTACATTATTGTTATCAAGCTCTGGGTAACCAAGTCCAGAATCAACATCCTGTGCATCAATAGACTACTACCACAGTAATACCATCAGAATCATCACACTGTCATTCATCAAACTGCTCGTTTCTCTCATCATCTGACTCCCCAAGTTCAAAGTCCAGTTCTGGACCATCCTGCTGTTTTTGGTTACTGCAGGTCTGTAACCTGCACATGTAAGTCCATTTGACAGGCACATGCAGCTTGGCATTTTGCATGAATGCACACACTTGCATGCTAGCATTTCCAAGACCACATCTGGTGCAGGTGGGGAGCGCATCCAGTAAATGGCCAGCTTGCCTTCATCGTCTGTCCATCCATACTCAGTAGGGCTTGGCACCACAGGGTTAGCCTGCAGACAGCACTTCCATATTGCTGCCTGATAGTTGGCTTGTTGAACATGCATAAAGAGACAGTCTCTACATGGTGGCAGCTGGCTGGACTCAACCTCTCCCCTTTTGGTGCAGAAGAGCTGGTAAGGCAGTTTGTTCACCTCAGCAGTGCTGCTATTAGCAACATACATCCGACAGGTGAACTGCTCAATTTTCTGGAACAGCTCATCACTCACATTCCATGTCTGTCCCAGTTGACTAAAAGTCTCTTGGCAGGAAGTGTGCTTTCTCACTATCTTCAGGGCATTCAGCTTCCCTCGACCAGCGAATGCACTGACAGTGTCGCAGCCTGTGAAGGCATGTAAGCCAATTAGGCTGTCACAGATGCTGTCTCCAAGTGAACTTGCCAGCTTGGTGATGTCGACAAACCGTGTGCGGTTCTGAGTCCCACACTTCTGGTAGATGGGACAGGTGATGTCCTTCTGGAAGCCAAGACAAAGCACCATGACATCAGTGTCCTCAGCTGTGATGATAACTGACTTTGAGCCCGCATTTGCTGCATGCAATGCATGCAGGAGCAGACGGGTGTCAGCTTCTTCATGTGTGGAGTGCAGTTCTGCTGCTTCCTCACACCCATCTTCTGTCAACTTGTAGCAGGTTTCCTCACAGGTCATGTACAACACCTTGCCATGCAGCATAGCTCTGTATCGTGGGAGTTTCCACTCTTCCACCAGAAACTTGATGAGACTGGTCTTGTTGGAGGAACTGCACAGAAATTTTCTCCACTGCTGGACGTGGTGTCCCCCTGCAAGATTCTTGTACTGGAGAGTGATGTCTCCACCCCGGTTCAGTCGTTCAGCATCTTTGATCGAAGTCTGGTGATAGACATCAAAAACAACATCAATCCTCCCACTCTGTGCTCCGTCATGGAGGACCTGGGTCAAGGCTGACTCTGCCACCTGTGCAAAGGTTTTGTTGTTGCCATTCATTTTTTGGACCAGGCTCATCCCATCAATGATGGAAGTAGATGGGATTGGGATGTCTTCTGCAGGAGATACATTCTTTTCAAGCTCTCTGGCAAGTGCAGCCTTGTTTGTTTTTCGTAAGGACCCATCAGCATTTGCCAGTGCCCATGGTAGTGGGCCCAATGGGTAGGCAAGGACATCCTTCAGATTCACCTTCCTGCTTTCAGCCACCAGGATCATGTGACTGAAAAGGTTTCTATCTGCCTTCAGAACCACATCCTGTGCTTTCTTTCCATGAGCTTGTTTTGTGCTGACATTGGAGAATGTTTTCAGACTTTGCTTGGTCATCTTGTCGTGGAATTTCACAGGTGGTGGGTCTGCATCTAACCTTGTTTGCTGGAATGCTTGGTAGGCCTCTTCTCCTTTCTCAAGAGCTCTCAAGAGATCTATGGTCACATCAGGTGGAGTCATGTTGCCAGTGGAGAGGCTAACCAAATCAATCTCATCAGGGGACATAGGATTGAGCCAGTTATTCTCCATAAGGTCCATGAGAGACTGGACATCTGCTTCATCTCTCTTGATCCTTGGACTCTGTAGATCTGGATGAGACCATTTGCACCTGCCTTGACCTGTCAGGTCTCTCAGCTGTCTGAGGTACATGCTTCTATACTCAGCTGTGAGATAATATTTGGTCACAGCTCCTGGCTTCAAGCTGAATCCCTTTGTCCCTCCAGCTGTTTGGGTGTCTTTGTTCACCGTTTCTTCTATAGCTTGGTCAACAGGGATTCGGCCAAAGGGATTGGTGGAGCCCAGTTGGACTGAGAAGCCTCCTTCCATGAATTCTGTGTACACATCTGGGTGTGTGATGGGCAGCTCAGACATCTGGGCGTAGTAGTAGGGGAGGTAGCGTGCATAATTCATCCTGTCATAAGCAAAGCACCATGGGATCATTGCTCGAATGCTAGCCAAGTGTAGCATCCAGTCTCCCTCTCTGGATGCTCGGATGAGCCCCAACAAGATTTCAACCATGTCCAAATAGGACATCCAGAAGTTCGAGAGGCTGCCGTTTCCACCTCTAAGGAACTCACGGTAGACTTCAAATAGATCCATGATGCGTGTACAAGAGCTGTTCTCGAGGACCTCCTTCAAAGCATGTTGTGAGACTTCTTTCCCAAGGCTGTCAATGATCTTCAGTGTCTCATTCAGGTGAACCATGTCATTCCTGTGAGTTTCTTCCAACCAGGACAGGAAACCATTCAAGGTCAGTCGCATGAGAGCCTCATACAGGAGCTTGTGTAGTCGCACTGCCCTGTTGTACTTGCGGCCATCCATAACACCAGCAATTGAGCCTTCTGCAATCATGCCAGACTCAATGCAGAGGTCTTTGAGTCCAGCATCTTGGAAACGCTTTCCTATTATTGCCAGCAGTGTGCAGATGGTGTGGAATACCCCAAGCCTAACGATGATATCATGGAACTTGTCATGGTGTTTCCATGTGATCTCGACAGCCTTCGCATACAGGGCTTGGTCAAAGACACAGACAATCTTCCTCAGGCCTAAGCACTGCATGATGCTCAGTGACTGGTTAAGCACCTCGTTGACAGTAGACATTTGTGTCGCTGGAGCATTGATGGTAGGCAGATAGCCTATATTGTCGGGGATGACCGTAATCTCTCCTCGAGTCAGGATGTTGAAGCCTGTCCAGCTGCTGACTGACTGTTCTTCTTGTTGTGACATGCGTGCTAGGACCCAAAGAAGGTTTTTCTCTCTGGCAAGCTTAGTATTGGCTGCAGTATCGGCATCTGACTTTTTGCTTTGTGGTGGCCCTACCCGTTGTCCAGCATTGTAAGTTGGTAACATTGGTGGGGGTCCATCAATGCTTCTCTTCTTTGTTTTGGGAACAGTGGGCATGGGTTGGACAGGAAGTGGGTTGACTGGCTTTGCTTGCACAGCAATCCCATTGACTCTGTGAGATGTTCCCTCACCACTGACAGTTTCTTCAAGACGGTCGATATTGTCCCAGGCTAAAGTTGTGAATATGCCAGGATGGATGTTAGCTGGAAGGGCAATGCCACTCCCTGATGATGAGAGTTTCTGGAGACACAGGGCAGTGTTGATCTCTTCCATCTGTGAATAGGACACACTGTGACCAAGTCGGTTGAGGATGTTTATCAACTCTACATTTCCTGTCAACGATTTGACACTGAATGGCAGAACAATGTGCTTGGAAGGCTTGGTATTTCCACATGTCACTGCATATACTATGTCATGGCCAAATGACTGCGGAAGGCACTGCACTCTCTGGGATGCATGATCAGGATCATTTGAGCCTGTGAGTAGAGAGTACAGGAAGATAATGAGCGACTCTGGAATGGTAGGACATTCTGCTTCTGGTTTGACTTCAGGCGGCCAGGTTTGAGGAACATCTTGACTTTTAATGTCTGCTCTCAATTTGATGGCTGCTTTGGCTATAACATCTTGTGCACTGACACTTTTCAGGGTCTGCAGCTCCCTTTTGAGAGACTGATTTTCTTTGGCAAGTTCCCTCATGGACAAGTTATCGGGATAGAGGAGGAATTTTCCTTTCTCATCAGGGAATATCTGCAAGGCTGCAGCAAACTCACTCTCCAGGTTTCGCCTTATGTGCTTCTTGGTTGATTCCTTGACTTGGGCAATGCCTTGGGAGTTCATTGAAGCTACCAGTCTAGAAGAGAGATCAGTCATTGTCATCACTTGAGGATTGCCAAAAAGCTCCATCCTGATGAAGAGGAACAGCTCATTGTATGCCTTATTCACAGCAGCTTCATACTGGGCTGCAGCATCATCATCTTCATTGCTGGCAACCTCTCCTTTGGAAACCTCTTCTTTGGTGTAAAGTCTATAGCATGACCTATGGTAGTGCCCTTCAGCTGCTACAAGGTCTCTACTCACAATGGCAAGGATTCTGCTGTCCCTTTTCTTTGTGGCTGCACTCCTGATCTTTGCATCAGCTCGCAGTTCTCGACACTGCACCAGTACTTCTCTCGTATTCTGTCTCTTGGAATATTTGCTATTTTTCTGACAAAATATGCACTCTGCATCATAAGTCCTAGATGTACTTGGAGCATGTCGAGCTACTCTCTTAGATTGATTCTCTTCAGCAGAGACACAACTTTTCTTTTCTTTTGCAAGGAGGCCATCAAGAATTTGCTTCATAGTGAAGATACTGCGACACTTTCTGTGGTAGTAGATTGCTGGAATCTGTCCCTCAGGAATGTCTTTTGCCAGTTTCAAAACTGGTGCATGATTTCGTATCTGAGCTGCCCTGAGCAGAGTTCTCCGTGAGTCGACACTTTGTAGTGAAACCAGCTTATCTGTATCATCAGAACAGTGGATAATACACTCCACCCGTGGGCGCTTTGGTATTGGGTAAAAACTTGCTTGTTCACCAGTGGCCATATTCAGTCAGTTTTCGCCTGCCACATACAAACAGATACATGTAACTTAGGTGTATGAACACTACTAAAACAAAGTTTACTTTGCTTCACCAGCGTCATATTACCATTATTTATCTTACATAGCCACAAATAGATACATTACCTAGTTGCTATGCAACAGCTGTATTTTGTCCACATGAGGCCGCTAAAATCAACACAAGATGAAAGTTCCTCGTAGCCACTTTAACTAATCATATTAACATATACATTAAAAGAACATGCTAACATTATGGGAAATTAGCTTACAATCTTCTCCAGAGTGAGACAAGAAGATAGATACCAGTTTCCTCTATATGTGTTTAGTAAAAAGCTATCTGGCTGCACGTTAGCCTAGCTTAGCACAATGAATGGAAGTACACAGTACTGGTTATCCTTGGTTGTTGGCCAACTAAGAACTGTCCCAGAGTTTAAGCTAGGCTAATCAGTACCAGGGGTGTTAAAATGCTATATTTGTAAAAATCTGGGCAAATACACAATCGTGAGAGGCACAGAAACAGGTTTCCTGAAAGAAAAATGAAATAGCTGCTCATTTGGAAAGGTTATCATGTATTATTTTACTTCTGTTAGTGTACCAAATAAAATGGCACCAGTGAAGTTGTGTCACCTTGGGTGATATCGATATCTGGTCTGACCCATGGACTAACTGGCTTTGGTCTAGTTAGTTTCTTAGTAATAATGCCCTTCTAATTTAAGGTTCACAATCACCTCACACAATGAAATAGTATGGGTATATTATACATTTCCTGAATCTTTACAGTCCTGTGAGTATTCCAGTTTTTGTGTTTTGTGTCCCTGATATTCCTAGATGCCACAGGGCTAAAAGAAAGTATATAGTTTAGGCGAAAATTGCAGAAAGATGTGTGTTATTGACGGGTTGAAGAGCTCAAGTGACCTCTATATTTGTGAGAAATATCCACAACAGGGCTTGAATGAAAGCTAAGAAGGTCCCCTTTAAAATGATACCAAAGACAATATTATAGAACATTGAAAAATGTCCTGACCATGAGGCTAAACCAGGATATGCACCAGCGTCTAAAATGCAATTTACTTTAGGGGGTGGTTAACTTCATGAGCTGATAACTGTGATACAGCTGCCACTCAGGAATGGTTATCATACCAAAATGTCATCTACAGACATGGATCCTTTCAAAAATTATAAGTAAGTTTTGCCACCTTGAGTGTACCGAAATAGGAAATTTTGGGCTCTGGCCCATGGACTAAACGCAGTGGACGACAGCCTCACCATGCCTCTCACCAGAAGTACAGTCATCAGAGCATATCAGGATATCTTCACTGGTCCTGTGGAGGCACTCCCCGGAGAGGTTCACTTTGACTTGGATCCAGCGGTTAAGCCGGTGCAGAGTGCACCATGCAATGTTCCGGTGGCTATGAAGGAAGCTGTGAAGGCTCAGCTCGACCGATATGAAAGAGAGGGTCATATCATATCAGTCAGTGAGCCCACGGATTGGATCAGCAATATGGTCATAGTCAAAAGACCAGAAAAGCTGCTTATATGTCTACAGCCGCACCATCTCAACCAGGCACTCAGACGCTCGCATTACCTCATGCCCACACTGGAGGATGTGCCTTATAAGCTGCCTAAAGCCAAGGTCCTCACACTGGTCGATGCAAGAGATGCTTTTCTTCAGTGTAAACTGGATGAGGCTAGCAGCCTCATGACCACCTTTTGGACCCCCTGGGGCTGGAAGAGATGGTTGAAACTTCCGTTTCGTGTGTCAGTAGCCCCAGAGGTCTACCAGAGGAAACAGCATGAGCTGTTGGAAGGGCTTGAGTGGAGCCTATAGCTGACGACATCCTCATCGTTGGTTGTAGTGACAGAGAGGAAGAGGCAAACAAGGACCATGATGACAAGCTGGTAGCCCTTCTTGACTGCTGTCGACAAGTGAAACTGTTGCTCAGTGTCAAGAAGCTTCAGTTTAGAGTGGCTGAGGTGTGGTTCCATGGCCACATCCTGTCGGCTGCAGGTCTAAAAGCTGACCCGGAGAAAGTCAGCGGTTTTGGACATGGCAGCCCCATCCGATGTCAAGAGGGTGCAGAGACTCATCGGATTCGTCACGTACTTGGCTAAGTTTCTCCCACAGCTGTCAGAAGTACGCGAGCCTTTGAGGAGACTCACAGACAAGGACATAGTCTGGCACTGGCTGCTGAAGCACGATGCAGCTCTCAGGGAGGTAGCTTGTGACACAGACGCCTGTGCTGCGATACTATGATGTGTCAAAACCCGTCACAGTACAGAGTGACTCCAGCCAGCATGCTTTCGCGTCAAGGGCACTCACGCCTACAGAGCAAAACTATGTGCAGATAGAGAAGGAATGCCTCAGCATAGTATTTGCCTGCCAGCGTTTCCATCATTATCTGTACGGTAGAGACAATATCACAGCAGAGACAGATCACAAGCCCCTCGTAGCAATCTTCAGCAAGCCTCTCCTCAATGCTCCCAAGAGCTTGCAGAGCATGCTACTGGCTCTTCAGAATTACAACCTGAGGGTGATCTACAAACCAGGACCGGACTTGCTTGTGGATGACACATTAAGCAGGGCTGTTACTTCCAAAACACACCCTGGCTCTATGCATGCAGGGCACACAGTCTGCAGTATGGTGGACGAGCAGCTGGCAATTGAGCACATAAATATGGCCGACTATCTGAATGTCACAGACAAAGGCTGCTACATATACAGCAACACACAGACAACGGCAGACAGCTGCAAGTTGTGAAGTCTACTATCCTGAAGGGCTGGCCCGCTGATAAGGATGAAATAGAGCAGGCAGTCAGAGAGTTCTGGCCTATCAAAGAGGAGCTAAGTGTCCAGAGCGGAGTCTTGTTTAGGGGGCAAAGAGTGGTGATCCCAAAATCATTGCGTCCTGAGATGCTTGCCAGAGTACATGGCAGTCACATCAGTGGTGAGGCCTGCTACAGACAAGCACGGGAGACCATATACTGGCCTGGAATGCAGAGCGAAATCAAGGATTATATCAATAAATGCTCTACATGCAATGAGTATGCGATTGAGCAGCAAAAGGAGACAATACTCAGCTATGAATTTCCCACACGCCCCTGGCAAATCATAAGTCTGGATCTTTTCCAACACAGTGGGAAAGACTTTCTGATGGTAGTTGATCACTACTCAGATTTCTGGGAGATTGATGTTCTGCCAGACCTTAGCGCGGAGACAACAATAAAACGATGCAAGGCTCAATTTTCTCATTATGGGCAACCTGACAGTGTAATTTCCGACAATGGGGCCCAGTTCACCTGTACTCAGTTCCGCCAATTCACTGTGGAGTGGGGGTTTGACCATATCACCTCCTCACCAAGGCATCCCAAGGCCAACGGGAAGGTGGAAGCAGCAGTTAAAATCGCAAAGAACCTTTGCAAGAAAGCACTACGGGATGGCGAGGATGCCTGGAAGGCAATCTTACAATGGAGAAACACCCCAACAAAGGGTATGGACAGCAGTCCTGCCCAACGACTGATGTCACGGCGTTTGAAGTCAGCTCTGTCAGTGGTTGATGCACTTCTTGAGCCACGCGTCGTTACGGATGTTGTAGATAAACTGCAGCACAGGAGACAAATCTCGAAACTCATCTACAACAGGACTGCTAAGGACTTACCTGAGCTCGCAGTGGGAGAAGCTGTTCGGATGAAGCCACTACCAGGGGACAGGACTGGCATCTGGCAATGGGGAGTGTGTCTGCAGAAAGTGGCCCCACGGTCATATCTGGTAGAGGTTGAGGGCTCCTTGTATCGTCACAATCGAGCCGAACTAAGTATGGCAGAGCCATGGCCATCACAAAACCCTAGGGCTGGTGCCGAGGGGCCTTCTTCTGAATGCAATGAGTCTCAGCCACAGAGTGAAATGATGGAGGGTGAGAGGGCATGCACGTTCTCTCCTCGACCCTCTCCCAGTAGGCTCTACAGCAGTCCATGGGCTCCAGGCCCACCGCAGACTTTGGACACCTCTGCTGTCCCATTGTCACCCCATTCCTCTGCTCTCTCTCGATATGGCCGTCAGATATGGCCTTCCAACAGACTGAACCTATAAGCTCATATGGACTGGTTCTAATGTTCAGTGTTTATACAGGCTGTTTAATTGTTTTTGAGATCTAGATATAACCATGTCTTGGGTGAAGTTCACAAGTTGGTATTTCAAGAAGTGTTTTGTTTACTTAAAGGAAAGGGAGATGTTACGGGTGGTATTATAGCACCACCAAGTGGATGTTAGCTGTAGTCAATGTTACGTAAGGCACGCAGTCTCCTGCGTGCGTCAGTTCATCTCTGTATTGTTGATACTTACAGTTCGACACTAAAGCCCCTTAACTGTTAACTTGGAGTATGCCTCGTTTTTACACACCACTAGCTCAAACAATCACTGCCTCACGACACACTGAACACCGATGCATCTGTTGCTAAACTCGCTGCATTAATCTGGGAAAAGTCTGAGGCCAATGACAAGAAGCTAGACGTTATATGGGTGACAAGTGCTACAGATAGCAAATTGGCTGAAATTACTAACCGCATTTCTCAAGTCGAGAGCCGACCATGCTTCCTGGAGGATACTAACGAAAGGCAACAGGCTAACCCCCTAACCACAGCCACAGAAGTGAAGGCCCTCCGACAAAAGCTGGACGACATTGAGAACCGGCAGGCAGGAGCGTTTCATCGGATTTCCAGATGGCAGTGAGGAAGGCGATGCCCAGTCATTCCTAGGCAAAATTTTGCCCTGAGATTTTGAGCATCGACTTCCCAAGGGGACTGAAAATTGACAGAGCACACAAGATTGGGGCATTATGCGAAAGCCCATTTCCTAATCAACCCTCGCCAGCGAGACCCATCATCGCCACGTTCCTGAGATTCCAGGGTCGGAACCGCATCGCAGAGGCTCCACGCAAGTTGGACAACGTTATCTGGAAGGAGTACCGCATCATGTTCTTCGCCGACTGAGTTGGTTAATGAGAAGCGCATAAAGTTCAACGAGTGCAAGAAGATGCTCCATGAAAAACACAAGAGATTTTCTCTTGACTATCCAGCAGTGCTTATCGTGAGATCAGCACAGGGTCCTCGCTGATTTGATGACCATAAAAAGGCCCTGGCCTACATTCGTTCCCTGGGATAACCTGGGGTTCCTTTGCTTTGGGTTAACGGCATTTTGCGCCTCACCGCTCCTGAATGATGAGGAGTTAACCCCCTTCTTCGAAATGATACTGTTGATTTACCACTCACCCCTGAATCCGCACACGTGTGGAGGTGCGCGCACACACACACACACACACACACACACACACACACACACACACACACACATGCACACACATGCACACACACATACACACACACACACACATGTCTGTGAATGTTCTCATTCATCCAGGTCATGGTTATCCAAAGGAGTTGAATCAAGTGCAACTGGACTTGGTATATACACACACACACACACACACTTTCCCTGTTTACGTGTGATGATTTTGCAGAGCCCTCATGTGGGCGTTTGAGAATAGCAAAGCTGGACGTGTATATATACGAGGGTTGGGTTGTCAGATTATTTGGCGGGGGACTTGGCTTATTTCTTATTTGACACTTTTTGTGAACACTTTAAATTACCTGGTTTTCATGGACGTTGATTTTGTTTTTTAGGACAGAGAAATCACGATGAGGTCAGTAATATCTTTATTGAGCGACGTAATAACACTACGGATTCCCATTATCTAATGTTAGATTTTGGAGGTGGAGCAGTAAGTTTTATCTAGCAAAGTCTGCCCATTATTTTGGTTCCTACTTTGGGCGTCTTGGGTTAACAGTTTATTTTATTTATTTATTATTTTTTTCATATAGACTACTAGTTCGGTCTAATGTGTAAATAATTGCCAAAGTCCAAAATGTCACGCTCTTTGTTACTAATGGTATGGTCACACTTGTGTCAGACAGAGAGGTGGATGTATTATCCGCGCTCCCAGATGTCGGACACGAGCGGGGTGGCTGGGTGGGCAGGGCACTGTTTATTGCGGCTTCAAGTTAGAGTCACGGACCAAATTGACTGTAGTTCAGGCGTCTGGCTTTGCAGATGCATTTTCATAGCTTTTATTATATATATGTTTAGGGTTTCTTGGTTATTTTTGGTGATGTCATGCATCAATAGGTCATTATGGAAGTTACAGCAAAACTTGTATAACACTCACTTTACATTATCTCACTCAGTAGGAAAAACGGTTTGAAGTTTATGAGCTGGAACGTCAGAGGCTTCCGTAACAGAATTAAGAAGAAAGTATTAACTTTCATTACATCCAAGAAATGTGACATAGTGTTTATGCAGGAGACCCATTTACTAGCACAAGAATCCCAGAAACTTTGTACTGACTGGGTGGGCTTTGTGGGGAGTGCTTGTGGCAGTAGCAAGAGCAGAGGAGTAGCAACATTAATTAATAAGCAAGTACAATTCAAATGCATAAGAAAGAGTGCAGATGAGATGCGGAGCATTCCGTTGATGCTTTGTGAGATCCAGGGTAATAGTATCATACTATCAAATGTGTACACTCCAAATATAGACGATCCTGTATTTTCTTTTGACTACTTGAGAAAAAAACTAAACGATATGGGAGACTATCCAATTATCATGGGTGGGGATTTTAATGATGTAATGGACCCAGTATTAGATCGTAGCTCTCCATCAGCCCGCACCTTCAGAGCGCATGCGGTGCTCAAAGATATGTCCAAGGCATCTGGTTTGATAGATATTTGGTGGCTACAAAACCCATCATCAAGGGATTATACATTCTTCTCTCCACCCCATAGCTCATTCACTAGGATAGATTTCTTTTTGGTATCTCAGTCGCTAATACCCATTATAGTATCAAGAGACATTGGTTATATAATTCTGTCAGACCATAGTCCATGTTCATGTACTGCCCTTTAATAGGCCAGTTAAATCAACTAGATGGAGATAAAACTCCAGCCTCTTATTAGGTGAGACCTTTAAGGAATCACTTAGATCACAAGTTAATCTTTACATAGAAACCAAGTTACCAACAGCTCCATCAGCAGGGGTAGCCTGGGAGGCTCTGAAAGCCTTTTTGAGAGGTCACATAATTCAACACTCTTCGTATAAGAAGAAGCAAAATTATGCAAAACTCCAGGAGCTTGGAAAATAGATCAGAATTGCAGAGTCAAACTTAAAAAAAAATGTCCCCTGAAAATCTTACCAGATTGACTAGACTGAAGTATGAGTTTAATTCAATTATGACTCAGAGGACAGAATTCTCTCTCTTTCGGGCCAGGCAGAAATATTTTGAGGAGAGTGATAAGGCTGGTAGACTACTCGCCAGATACATTAAACAAAAAGAAGCAATGAGCACTATTCCAACCATTAGGAGGCAAGATGGGCATCTTCTGTCTGATCCCAAGGAGATAAATGTGGCTTTTAGAGTGATTTATGTAAAACTTTACACCCCTGAGTCAAAGGTGGACAAAAATGACATTACTTCATTTCTGTCAACCCTCAGTCTTCCATTGTTGTCAGAGGATCAGCTTGAACATCTTGATTCAGCCATTACTACTGAGGAGATAACCGACATTATCAAGCACCTACCCTCAAGTAAAGTGCCAGATTTAGATGGCTACACGGCTGAGTTCTTCAAGGCTTACGCTGAGGAAGTAGCACCATTACTCCTAGATACCTATAATGAAGCTATAGAGAAGGGAAAACTTCCTCCCTCTCTATCAGAGGCCATTATTATCCTTATTCCGAAAGGAGGGAAGGACCCTTTAGATCATAAAAATTTCAGACCCATTAGTTTGACCTCCTGTGACAGTAAGCTATTATCTAAAAGTTTAGCTAATTGGCTGGACAGGGTTATAACCTATTTGATCCATCCTGACCAGGTTAGTTTCATTCGCTTCTGCTCCTCAGCAGACATTAGGAGATTTGTAGATGTTATGTGGGCTACTCAGGATAACACCTCTCCTATGGCTGCCATCTCACTGGATGCCAAAAAGGCATTCGACAGGTTGGAGTGGCAATATCTGCTCTCCACCCTGGTTTGTTTTGGTTTCAACAAGAAGTTCATACTACATTGGATTAGTCTCATATACACCCATCCCAAGGCATCTGTGCTCACCAACGGCATAATATCTCCCTCATTTGAACTCGGAAGAGGCATCAGGAAGGGGGACCCTCTCTCCCCTCTGCTCTTTGCCGTTGCACGAGAACCATTAGCAATGGCTATCTGTAGAGAACCTACATTTCCAGGCATTCAAATTCGTGACAAATGTCATAAACTGACGTGCACAGAGGACATTCTGTTGTTTATGTTCGATCCTGAACGCTCTCTTTCCTCCCTATTTAAAATGATTGAAAGTTCTCATCCATTTCAGGTTATAAAGTGAACTGGACAAAGTCTGAGGCACTCCCTCTTATGCCATATTGCCCCAAAAACCTCTTCCAATCAGGCACTTTTGCTTGACCTAAGAAAGGCATCAATTATCTTGGAATAACATTCCCTCCCCTACTGTCTGACTTGATTAAAATAAACTTTGACCCCCTATTGGACAAATTGCGGGCTGATATAGAGCATTGGTCTCCATTGCATCCCTCTGTGTAGGGCAAGGCAAACGTAATTAAAATGAATTGTGTTCTGAAATTCAACTACCTACTGCAGGCTCTCTCGATCTGAATTCCACTACACTACTTTAAACAATTTGATCAACTTTGTAATAAATTCTTATGGAACAATAAACACCCATGAATGAGCCTGCGAAAACTGCAGAGGCCAGTGGACAGAGGAAGCCTTGTGGTGCCCAACCTGTTATTTTACCATTACACTTTCACTCTCAGGCATATGGCACAGTGGTCCTTGCCCCTGGAGAGAGCTCCCCCGTGGTTCCGTCTTGAGAGCACCATTTTCACTCCTCTTAAGGCCATGAACTAAATCAGAGCCGAACTAGCCCCACGGTATCGGTCACATCCTATGTTGTGCCATATTCAGTGGGTTTGGAATAGAATAGCTCAGATCCTTAAATTTGACCCCTTCACAAGTCCACCGGGATCTGGCTAAATTTCAAGCTCTGTATAGATAAATCACCCTTCCTCTGGAAGTCCTGGTTTCAGAAAGGTATCACAGCCCTAGGGGAGCTGTATCAGGAAAAAACGTTAAAATCCTTAGAGGCATAGGCAGGAGGAATTCAACTTACCACACACTCAATTTTGGAAGTATTTGCAGTTAAGACATCTGCTGGTACAACTTTTCGGCTCCTCCACAATAGCCCCAGCTAGAGGTGACAGGCTTCTGTCTACTATTCTGTGATCCTTACAGCCCCAGATTCCAATATATTGACCCTTAAATTGATGTAGGAAACTGATTTAAAGGTTTAATTTTGAGAGGCACATTTTCGACTGAGTTATGAGAGACTGTATAATCCATAGGCTGCGGAACGCATTTCGAATGGGTAGGGCCAAGAATGACGTGAATTCCCCCCCCAAGCCACACTCGTAATGCATAACTTTATTTATTATTGCCGTTTTTATTTGTCCTGATTATAGCCTACACTTGAGTCACAATCAAATAGTATAATCAGTATGATTAGAAAGCATAAATCATTTGACACATGAAGTCCAGTTGCATAGGATTAAAAAATGTCAACGCTCACCACCCCGTCTTAAACGTTCCCAGAGAAGTTCCTCCATCTCTCGTTGTGCTGGATGAAGTCACTGGCAATGGCGAGACCATCCACATTGGCCAAAGCATCCCTGTGTGTGTGGCTGCACATCAAGTCATTGAGTCTCCTTTGAGTCATTGTTGACCTTAGATAAGTCTTCATACGACGAAGGGTTGAGAAAGACCTCTCGGCGCTGGCAGTTGACACGGGAATTGTATAAAACAATTTCAACAGCCTGTGTACATCTGGCAATAGGCTCATAACGTTGAGGGTAGCGGCGGCAGAGGGGCTAGTTGAAGCAGCGACAGTTAGACATTCTACTTCTGGTTCCTCAGAGGGCTCATTGTGGGCTAGAGTGACGGTGGTTGTCTCAGCTACCTTGGTTAACTTTGACCTGAAGAAATCAGTTATTTTTTGACGCTTCATCATTGATTTTAACGTTACTATTGCTTAAAGTTTAGCGAACACACTAGCAGTTAGTCTACTTACATAGAGCGCTGGTATTTTTTTTTTTAGTATTTACCGTTTAATATGGCACTCTTTTTTTTAAAGAACTTTATTAACAAAAGTGAACAAAAATAGTATACAACAATGTCAATCAACAAGTCATTATTAAATGTATACAACATTAACACATATATTATCATAAACATTAACATAAATACGCCAGGGGGATTGTATAAAGTAAAACAAATAAATTACATACTTAACTAAATATTTTGTAAATCATAAAGTGCTTATATGTTTTTACAGCTTTTTTATTTTCACTATCAGATATTGATGAAATATATTGTTTGATATACGCAGACAGCTCAGGAAAATTAGGTTTCTTGCTAGAGAATTTAGATCTGTGAATATAAAATTTTGCTAAGATAATTAGCAAATTGATTAAATAATACTCAGAATCGAGGTTCCTATCAAATTCAGTATATCCAAACAATACATTTTTCCAACTCAGGGTGAAATGAGGGTAAATATGATCAATAATCAAACGAGACAACCTACTCCACAGTTGTTTAGTGTTTCGGCAAGACCAAAATAAATGAACCAATGTTTCATTAAACAAACCACAGAGAGAACAACTCACATCAATGTCCTTCTTAAGTCTCTGCAAATAATGATTAGTTGGATAGAATCTATGAATAATTTTGAAAGATATTTCTTTTACTTTATTAGTCAAGAGGAACTTATGAGGTAAAAGCCAAATTTTTTCCCAAACAATTTTTTCACCGACAAAGGCAGACCAATAAGATAAGGCAGAGGGTGAGCTAATAATATCTTGTTGAAACAGTTGACGAATAATCTTGTTTTTGTTCTTGGTGTTCCATGAAAAGCATGCTTTCCCAACAGTTGTTTCAGTTACATCTACTGATATAGGGAGATTAACATTCACATTAACACCTCTGAAAATTGAAACAATACCAGAGGGAACAGCATCAAAAACAATAGAAATTTCTTTAGGTGTAACAGGGAATCTATAATATTGAATGAATTCAACATAATTGTAAAGTTGCCCATGTTGGTTAAACAACTGACTAATCAAAAGAATATTGTTGTCAAACCACTGTTTGAAAAAGATAGATTTGTTTTTATACAGCAAATATCTATTATTCCAAATAAAAAACCTGTGAGGAGAAAAGTTGTGTTTGTAAATTAGACACCATGCCAGTAACATTTGTTTGTGGAACGAAGAAAGTTTGAGGGGGATTTTGTCAATGTTATAGTTACATAGAAACAAAAATTTAAGACCACCAATTGAAGAAAAGACAAAATGGGGAATGAAATTCCAAAGAGAAGATGGACATATAAGGTAACGTCTGATCCAATTTATTTTAAAGGTGTAATTTAGTGTGGAAAAGTCTAAAAAATTAAGGCCACCATTATTGTATTCGCTCATCAGAACAGATTTCCTAAGATAATGGGTGCGGTTTTTCCATACAAAATCAAATAATATTTTATCTATTGTTTTGCATATATGACTATCTATACCTAATGACAGTGCAGCATATGTTAATCTTGATATTCCGTCAGCTTTTGAGAGGAGAATTCGGCCCCTTAAAGATAAGTCACGTAAGAGCCACAGATTGAATTTTTGTTAAGCTTTGTTAATTATTGGATTGAAGTTAGTGTTACATCTTTGGGATTCATGTTTATCAATAATGATACCTAAATAAGTAACCGAATTTTTAACTTGAATATTGGAAATTGAATCAACACAACAATCTTTGATAGCTAATAATTCACATTTTTTAAGATTTAAATGAAGGCCCGAAGCTTTAGTAAATTGTTCTATAATATTAATAGCTAAAGGTACTTGGGAGCTGTCTTTTAGAAATAAAGTGGTGTCATCCGCTAGTTGACTAATTACAATAGTTCTATCAGCAATAGAAACACCTTTCAGATTACTACACTTAATATGGTCACATAAAAGTTGGGCAGCGAGTAGAAATAAATATGGCGATATCGGGCAACCTTGACGAACGCCACGTTTGACCTCAAACCTGGAAGATGACCCATATTTAACCTTGATTGAACAGTTGGCATTATTGTAAAGGGTTTTAATTGTATTGCAAAAAAAGTCTCCAAACCCAAATTTCTTTAACGAATGAAAGAGAAAAGTATGTTCCACCGTGTCAAAGGCTTTAAAGAAGTCTAAGAAGAGCAAAAAGCTGTTATCAGAAATGAGGTGTGAGTAATCAAGTACATCTAAAACTAGTCTAATATTGTTGGTGATGTGTCTATTAGGCATGAATCCTGATTGTGCTTCATCAATTATGGAATCTAGAACTTTCTTGATTCTTCTAGCAAGAATCATGGCCAATATTTTATAGTCATTATTTAGAAGAGAGATTGGGCACCAGTTGTCAATATAAAGCGGATCTTTGCGTGATTTAGGAATTAATGTAATTAAACCTTGAGTCATGCTTGCAGGTAAACAACTGGATGATAGGCTTTCATTAAACACTTGTAGAAGAAATGGTGCCATCTGCTGTGAAAACAATTTATAGAATTCAGAAGATAAGCCATCTGTTCCCGGAGATTTGTTCTCCTTTAAATAATTAATACAGTTGCTAACCTCTGTTAGTGATAAGGGGAGATCACAAAGATCTCTTTCAGAGTCTTTAAGTCGAGAGGTATGCTGTAGTGAATTCAGGAACGTTTGAGTATTATCTTCAGAGTATTCAGATGTGTACAGGTTTTTATAAAAAGTAGAACAAAAATCAGATATTAGTTTTGGGTCATCTGTTATATTATCATTAATTTTTAGTTCATTAATGGTATTAATTTTTGCACGATATTTTTCTAGTTTGAAAAAATATGCAGAGTTCTGTTCACCCTTTTCTAGCCATTGTGTCCGCGATCTAATAAACGCTCCTTCTGCCCTTCTTTTATAGGTCACATCAAGTTTCTCTTGTGACTCATACAATTTAATTTTGTCTTCTTTTGTTAAGGCGTCTGGTGAAATTTGAGAGAGTAAAGAAATACCTGTGATAATGTTCTGTTCTTCTAATTTCCTAATTTTGGCAAGATTACTTCCGTAAGTCCTAAAATATTTCGCTGATTCATACTTAAATAGCTCCCAGTTTAATCTGAATGAATTATCTATTTTTGCCTTATCAAAGTAAAGCATTATCAATTGTGAAATTTTCATTTTAACGTCCTCATATTTAAGAAGAGAGTTGTTCAATTTCCAATATTTGGCTTTGCAGCTTTTATCAGAAGGAAACAGATTAATTGATATGTAGATAGCCTTATGATCACTTAAGGGACAAGGGATAACATTTACTGTGATATCTTGTTCGTTAAAATGTTTGGAAACTAACCAAAAATCTAAACGAGAAAGCCTTGTGTTTCCTTTGTTCTTCCAAGTGAACGTTACCGTATCTGGGGATTTGACTCTCCATATGTCTACTAAATCATATCTTTCTATAAAAGATTTAATAAAATAGTTTCTGTTATTATCTTGTGTAGGTGGCCATCTATCTATAAGTGGATTCAAAGTTACATTAAAGTCTCCTCCAATTATTATTTGGGAATTTGGAAATTTAGTGAGCCAATGTTTAAGTCTATTCTCTATGACAGTAAATAATTGAGAATTTTCTAAATTAGAGTTGTATCCATACACATAAACAATAATCAAAATAATTTTATCATAACTGACAATTTGACAGATAAAATGTCCTTTAGGATCTGTGTCTGTGTGTAGGATGTCACCGTTATATCTATTTTTCATGGTTAAGACACCCGCTGATCTTTCTGAGCTGTGAGAAAACCATAAATCGTTACCCCATTGGGCTCTCCAAAAATTCACATCACTTGCGATTGAGTGAGATTCTTGACAGAAACAAAAATCTGTATCAAACTGTTTCGAAAATAAAAATAATGCTTTACGTTTTGTAACATTCCTTAACCCCCTGGCGTTTAGGGAAACTATAGACAAAGAAATTCTTAAGATAAGAAAACTTACGAAATAATACTGAACAAGTAGTTATGACCTGGTACGCTGAGCATTAGTTGCACTTGGAACAGTCAACATAGTAGGTGACAATATAATATAAATTGAGCAAAATAAGGGTGTCCTACATGTTTTAAACCACTTAGTTTTTCAAGCTGTTGTCTATAAAAAAAATCAGTAGGATAAAACATTGTAAGAAATATTAAGAAAAGAATGCAAACTAAATGATAGTTCAAGTAGGCTCAGTTCTCCCTGTGATGAAAAGTCTAACAGCACACCAGTTTAGAGAGTCAGGAGACTGAGCTTTGTTGGACCTGCAAGCCATGAAAAAGACTCAGTTGAAATCAGTCATGTTTACCTCAGGTAATTTCCTGTCCATTGATGAAGGCTCGTGCACCTACATAATATGCAGGTTTCCCCTCACTTCGTGCCTTCTGCACCATGGGCCACATCTGACGAGTTGAGAGAGATCTTCAGCAAAACGAAGCCTGTTGTCACTCAGGAAGGAATGATTTTTTGCTGACTTCCACACAGCATCTCTGTAGGACCTCAGGGAGAATCGGATGATGATGGCTCTTGGAGTGGAGCGGCTTTGTGATGGTTTTCCGAGACGATGGGCAACATCGATAACACCTGAGAGCTTGTTCTTTTCCTCTGGAAGGATATTCTGGCAAACCTCTAAAGCTTTTTCTTACACATTTTCGGTTGAATTTTCAGCAACGCCATAAAGCTTCAGGTTCCACCGTCTTGAGTAGGACTCCAGCTCTCACACACGTGTTTGAAGACTGGCAGCTTTGCGCTCTTCCTCTTTAAGACGAGCTTCAACATTTGACACTTTCTTCTGTGTGTCTTTTACTTCACTGCATGAAAAGTCTATTATTTTTTTTATCCCTTCTATCGTCAGTGTATTTTCGTCGATTTTCTTAGTGTTTTCACTCACCAGCCTTTCAATAGAGTCGGCTCGCCCATTTATGAGTTTGGAGAGTATGGAGATGACGGCATTATCTTGGGATGTGGACTCTTTAGTCTCATAAAGAGCTTTTTTGCAGTAGGGGACTTGCATGGAGTCACAGGTAGCGGAGGAAATTCTTCTTCTGCCATAGTGACCGTTACTGGTTCTACGGAGCGGGCGTAATCATGGCATGAGGATATAAGCATGTTACCCGAATGGACCGCAGGCGAGGGGACTTTGCTCTTTTGCGATCTTTTCCTGTCTCGACTCGACATTAAGCTGCTTTCAGTCGTTGAAGAAGTTCTTCCGGTTGTTGTTAAAGTTATTTAAACAACGACTTCTTCGTTTTTCACCAGATAAATCGTTTATTGTTGCAGGAGCTCAGCAACCACGACTTTACTCGGCAGCCATCTTTGCGTTCCTTTTCGGCGCTGGTATTTTGTTCTGTGAAATTCACGTCCGTGTGACGCTAAGCTCACGTGACACAAATAACCAATCAATCATTAGGAAACGGAGTTTGTTGCTTGTGATAGGCTACGTGCTGTACGTAGGCTTACAGCTAGTGGAAATTAGCCCAGGAAGCACACAAAAGTGCAATACATTAAGAATGTAACGTATTTGCGATTTTAATTTTTACACATGTTTATGTTTGATGCACACCAAAGTAGGTATGGCCACGGCCCTACTGGCCATACCGGTTCCGCGGCCTATGGTATAATCTATATATAATCAATTTTGAACAACGGTACTCACGCATGCGTAAGTAAGCACAAGATGGAGCTTTCTGAGACAGTGTTGGAGCGGCACATCATGGCCTCAAAAGGATCAACAGAAGACATCATTACCTGGCACAAACCCGCTGGACAGGTACGGTCGCAGATCAAAGTATGCTGTTTGTCAATCCACTTTTCACTGGGCCAAGGACTGTCCAAATAAAGGTGAGCAAGTCAAGCTGACTGAAGGTAGTAACACAGAGGAGGTAGAGGAGTGCAACATCAATCTATACACTAAAGAGTCACCCACTGAAGCAGAAATCTTGATGACAGAGTGTTTTGGTTCAGCGATTATTAACACCGCATGCACACGGACTGTATGTGGACAGGGGTGGCTTGATAGCTACATCACTGGACTAAGCCAGAACGAGTTGAAGGACTTGAGGAAAACAGAAACACCCAGTTGTAGACCCTTTGAGTTTGGAGATGGAAAAATGGTCTGCGCCACTAAAAAGTTGAAAATTCCTGTAAAAACTGGACAGACTAAGTGTCATATTGAAACTGATGTTGTCCCAGCTAACATTCCACTGCTTTTGAGCAAAGCCTCCTTGAAAAAAGCAGGGACATAACTGCATATGGAAAATGACAGGGCAGCGATGTTCAACAAACCTGTAAAACTTGACTTTACTAGCTCTGGTCGTTACTGTGTGAACATTATGGACAACAAAAACAAGAACATTCAATGGGATGACCAGGTCTTGGCAACTGCAGAAGATGACACTCTAAAAGAAAAAAATGAGCATGAAAAAGCCAGGGTGAGGATAAAATACTGACAATCTCAGAAGAAATGTACTCGACAACAAAACAGAAAATCTTATTGAAGCTTCATAAACAATTTGGTCATGCTTCTGCTGACAGACTACAGAGGCTTCTAAAGAGTTCAGGTAGTAAAGATGCTAAATGTAACATTATCCAACAGAAAATTGTGAGTAACTGTGAAACATGTCAAAGATACAGTAAAACTATGCCAAAGCCTGCTGTTGGCTTACCACTAGCATCTCAATACAATGAGACTGTGGTTGTAGAGCTGCATGAACTTGAACCAGGTGTGTGGTATCGCTACGTTATTGAACAGTTCGCATGGTTTAGTGCTGGCAGCATTCTAACCACAAAAAAATCTTCTGAAATAGTGAAACACTTTATCCATGCCTGGGTAAGTGTGCATGGTCCACCTCAGAAACTGTTCAGTGACAATGGAGGAGAGTTTAACAGTGATGAGGTGAGAGATATGGCAGAAAACTTCAACATAGAGATAAAGACAACATCTGCCTACAGCCCATGAAGCAATGGAATTCTAGAGAGACATAACCAAACACTTACTGAGATCATAATGAAAGTGAAGACAAGTAATGGTTGTGACTGGAACACAGCAATGGACTGGGCGCTTATGGCAAAGAACACCATGCAAAGTGTCCATGGCTACAGTCCTCATCAGTTGGTTTTTGGACACAATCCCAACCTGCCCTCTGTGCTAATCGATAAGCCCCCAGCTTTTGGGGGCACAACAAAAACTGAATGGGTGGCAAAACACATCTCTGCTTTACATGCATCGAGAAGGGCTTTTACAGAAACAGAATGTTCAGAAAGAATGCAGTGAGCACTGTGAAAACAAATACGTCATGCAGACAAGAAATATGCAACTGGAAACAAAGTGTACTACAAGACAGTAGATTGCCCAGAGTGGAAAGGACCAGGTTTTGTCATTGGTCAGGACAGCACAGTGGTGTTTGTCAGACATGGAGGAACCGGCATCAGGGTACATTATCTCAGATTGAGAAAAGTGAATACAGAAAATGTGGATCAACGTGTCACAAACGATGATACTGAAAATGACACAGACCTTGAGTGAGAACAGGAGATTGCTGACAATAACATAGACGGCACAGAAGACACTGTAAAGGAGATGCAACAAGGGTTGAGACAAATGGAGCCAACAGGAATGACCAGTAGGATGCAGGATGAAACAGAACATCACACAAATGACAATACATAGACACATAGTGGTCCAGAGCAGGGAACAGATCTCAGTCTAAAAACAGGACAAATTGTGAAATACAGAGATAAAGACAGAGGTATTTTACACACAGCTCAAGTCTTAGGGCGTGCAGGCAAAGCTAAGGGTAAATACAAAAACTGGTACAACTTGCTGCAGATTGAGCCCACTGATGTTGCAGGCACTAAAGACTCCGCTGACATGTCAAGTGTAGAGAACCTTCAGGTAGAAACATCACAAAACAAACACCACAAAAGTGTTACTCACACTAACACAACAGATGTATGTGAGGATGTATTTGTAACAAAAGATGTATCATTTGACTTGGAACAACAGCAGGAGATGAAGAGCTGGAGTGATAACAATGTGTTTGAGGAAATTAGGGATGAGGGACAGAAGTGCATTTCTACCAGATGGGTGTGCACCCTCAAAGAAACACTCACTGGGTCAGTACCAAAAGCACGGCTTGTGGCTAGAGGTTTTGAGCTAGAAGTGTCAGAGCTGCAAAAGGACTGTTCCACATGTGCTACAGAGTCAACCCATACATATGGATCCTTCACGAGCTGTGGAACAAGACTCACCTCTCTGTGAGAAGGAAAAGGATCAACTCAGGTCCAAGATAGGCCAAATTCTCAGGGTTGCAAGACAAAGCAGGCCAGATGTAATGTTTGGTGCCAGCAACTTGGCGTCAGGCATGAAAAATAAAACTATGCAGACTATTCATAAAACAAACAGAATAGTGTGTAAACTTAAGTCCAGGAAGGTAGTCTTGAATTTTCACCACCTTGGCAGAGATAGTGCCTTGAAGATGATTGTGTTTAGTGATGACCTCATTCGGAAGTTTTTCTGATGGAGGCACTCAAGGAGGACACCTTATTGTTCTAATGGGGGAAAATTTAAATTCCCACCCCTTTCGTGGCAGTCAAAGAGAGTCAAGAAGATTGTGCGCAGCACACTTGCAGGTGAAACATTGGCGATGTCGGATGGAATTGATAATGCCATCTTTCTGGCTGCACTCTTCTCTGAACTGACTACTGGTGATGCTGAACATGCTGCACCAATAGCCTGTGTCACAGACAATCATTCACTGGGTGATGCACTGAAGTGAACAAGGTCAGTCACTGAGAAAAGACTCCGTCTGGAAATAAGCAGCATCAAAGAACTTATCCTAACCCAAAAGGTTGAGCGAGTCCTTTGGTACAACACAAAAGAACAACTTGCAAACTGTCTTACCAAAAAAGGGGCTTCAGCTCTCCAGTTACTTAAGGCACTCAGTGAAGGACAATGGAAACTTGGTTAAGAAAAAAATCGCTCTTTGAGTCACATGTGTTGTGTTAATTGTTATGTTGTATTCATGTTCTATGTCTTTTGTTGTTTACAAAAGCAGGTCACAAGGGTCCAGTTGAGTACTGGAAATAAGTAATTTTTTAAATTTTTTTAAGAGAGAGGGCATTTGTTAAGTTACAGGTACTAATATTGTGTAATGGTTGCAGTATATCCAGAAGGCCAAATAATGGCCTGTGTGAAAGTATACATATTATCATGAATTGGGAGTAAGGGGGAACTTTTATTGTGAAGGTGCAGGAAAGGAAGTGTGTTGTTGTTTTATGCACACGGTGTGTTATGGTGAACATGGCGGTCGCCAATACAGAAGTTGTCGAGTAAAATGTCTTCTTTTTGAGTAACATCATCAACTGATAATTTTTCTGGTAGCACTGTTGTGTGTTTGGGAGTGCAAAGTGCATTTTCAGTCACAAAGACTGATTGAGAGCCCTCTGATTGTGCGTCCTTATAGTTTGTTTCTGTATGTGCATTTTTACCCATGTATATGCATGTCTGTCTGTGTTTCCAGTGGTGGTTGGAGCCAAAGAGACAGTGGTCACCTCAGCAGAGGAGCTTCTCAGCATTTTAGAAGCAGGAAACGCCCTACGCCACACAGGCACCACGGGAATGAATGTGCGCTCTAGCCGCTCTCACGCTATCCTCACCATTCAGCTCACCCAGCGCTGCCATGACAGCAGCTCCTCCATAAACTCTGTCCGCTCCTCAAAACTCCATTTGGTGGACCTGGCTGGCTCAGAGCGTGCTGGAAAAACAGGAAACACCGGGATGCGTCTCAAAGAGTCAGTCCACATCAACACAGGCCTGCTGGCACTAAGCAATGTCATCCGCGCCCTCTCTGACCCCGGACGAAATCGCCGTGGCAACAGCAGCAACAGTAATCACGTTCCTTATCGTGATGCAAAAATCACCCGTCTCCTACGTGACTCTCTGGGGGGCACCGCTCACACACTCATGGTGGCCTGCGTAAGCCCTTCCCACCACAGCGTGGCTGAGACACTGAGTGTCCTACAGTTTGCCTGCAGGGCCCGTCACATACGCAACCGTCCCAAAGCAATGTGTCCCAACTCTGATGTTAAACCTTTTCCTATAAGCTGGGACCCCAGTGAGGCGAGGCTTGGGGAGCTGGAGTTTGAAATACAGACACTAAGAGAGATGCTTATAAATAAGGAGACAGAGCTACAGAGAGAAAGGGAGAAGGTGGGTGGACACACTGGGCAGGACGCAGACAGATCCAGACAGACCAATGAGTCTGACATGATATGTGACCCAGAGAGGATGGTGAATCAACAGGATCTGTCAGAATACTGCCTGTTGGCACAAGAAGCTGCAGAATTATTGAAGGTGACCTGTAGTCCCACCCTGAGTCCCTCTCTGAGGCAGCGAATGGAGGATTGGCAGGAAACGCTGACAGCTGTCAATCATGCACATCAGACTGATGATAAATACTATTTACAAGTTAATGGGGAGCAACCCCACCATGTCACCATACTACAGCTTAGAAGGGAATTCAACAAATGCCAGGTAGTAATTACAGATTAATAAGACAAATGTCAGCTCACTGTTTAAAAGCTTTCAGATGTATAATTTTTTCAAAAGTTGGCATAGGCATATCAAACCCAAATTTCGGAGGATTAACGCTGAGGGTCACCATTACCCTTGAAAAATCATTTAGTTTTTATAAATTTGTAATTTTCCCTGTTGAGTATGGCTGGCCTCTCAGTTTGTCAGAATGTTACTCCAAGGGCAACTAAACAAGAGGATAGTTATGGGAATAATGTAATGTTTAGATTGAACTATATAAATCAGGTTATCACAGGAAAAGTCAGCACACTTGTCAGCAGTTTTTTGATTTTGACACTGTTTCTTAGGAAGCTCGAGTCATAGACCAGAAGGTGTTGGAGCAGAAAGAGGAGGAGCTGAGACAGGTACAGGAGAAGTTCAAGAAACTCCTACAAGAGAGTGAGACACACTTCCAGGCCTTAAAGGAAGAGAAACAATGTACACGGATACAGGTATTGAAATGAATGAGCCCTAGACAGGTGATACCTTTAGGGCTGATGAGTTTTTTCTGTGTAGGACTAAACTACAGTGGAAAAAATGGGACAATAGTAGTATAAATACTTACTTCATACTTAAAACATTAGATATAATTGAAAATTATGTTTTACATTACTCCACAATGCCTCCAACATACATGACCATTGGTATTCAACCAACTCCGTATGTGTGTGTGTGTGTGTGTGTGTGTGTGTGTGTGTGTGTGTGTGTGTGTGTGTGTGCGCGCATATGCGTGTGTGTTCAGACTGAACAGCTGGTAGACCAGCAGATTCTGATTGATCGTCTTCGCAGCAATCTTAAGACTTCGCGAGTCCCAATCACAGGGGCATCAGCACAAATAGGGGCTTCTCAGAATTCAGCTGTCAGGCTCCATGGTACTCCTGTCATCGGGCACAGTTGTGGTCACGGGCCTGCAAGGAAGGTAAATTGATATAGAATGTGGATTTCTGAGATTGTATGTTTGGCTGTGACCCCAGTTAGCCAAGACATCTGTATGTGTACTCCTAGTTTAAAGTATTTTCTACATTGCCTCTAGTCAATAAAGATATAAGTGTTTGAGAAATAATGCAGGGGCGGCACAGTGGCACAGTGGTTAGCGCGGTCGCCTCACAGCAAGAAGGTCCTGGGTTCAAGCCCTGGGGTAGTCCAACCTTGGTGGGTCATCCCGGGTCGTCCTCTGTGTGGAATTTGCATGTTCTCCCTGTGTCTGTGGGTTTCCTCCGGGGGCTCCGGTTTCCTCCCACAGTCCAAAGACATGTAGGTCAGGTGAATCAACCATACTAAATTGTCCCTAGTTATATGGTATGAATATGTGTGTGTGTGTGTGTGTGTGTGTGTGTGTGTGTGTGTGTGTGTGTGTGTGTGTGTGTGTGTGTGCGCGTGCGTGTGTGTGTGTCGGCCCTGTGATGGCCTGGTGGCCTGTCCAGGGTGTCTCCCTGCCTGCCGCCCAATGACTGCTGGAATAGGCTCCAGCATCACCGTGCCCTGAGAGCAGGATAAGCAATTCAGATAATGAATGGATGGATGGAAATAATGCAGGCTAGTCTCTGGCCTTTCTCGGCTTATATGTTTTTATTTAATTATATCCATGCATATGGATCTGTCTCTGTACATGTGGGCATCTGCATGTATGCAGATTCACACCAGTCCCCCAGCCTATTCATTAGAGAGAGTGATTGCAGCATTTAAGACGCGTGGTCAACTTCTTCTGGCTGAGATTGAGGAGAAAGAGGAAGTGTATTGCCCATTCATAAAACACCAGGAGAAGAAGGATACAGATCAAGGGGAGGGAAAAGAGGATGATGATGAAGACTATGAAGACAATAAAAAAACACTTCGGTAAGTCTACTCTGAACCTGCTGAGTTTGGTTCCAACTTATGAATATTATCAGAGAAGAAAACAAAAGAAAGTGACGTTGGAGTATTTCTGTGTTACTCCTATGTATATACACATATACGCATATACACTATATGTACAAAAGTATTGGGACACCTGGCCATTATACCTACGGTCAGGCACTGATGTTGGACGAGAAGACCTTGCTCGCAATCTCCGTTCTAGTTCATCCCAAAGGTGTTTGATAGGGTTGAGGTCAGGGCTCTGTGCGGGCCAGTCAAGTTCTTCCACACCAAACTCACCCAACCATGTCTTAATGGACCTTGCTTTGTGCACTGGGGCACAGTCATGTTGGAACAGAAAAGGGCCCTCCCCAAACTGTTCCCACAAATTTGGAAGCATAAAATTGTCCAAAATGTCTTGGTATGCTGAAGCATTAAGATTTCCCTTCACTGGAACTAAGGGGCCTAGCCCAACCCCTGAAAAACAACCCCATACCGTTATCCCTTCTCCACTAAACTGTACAGTTGGCACAGTGCAGTCAGGCAGGTAATGTTCTCCTGGCATCCGCCAAAGCCAGACTCGTCCATCAGACTGCCAGACAGAGCAGCGTGATTCGTCACTCCACAGAACACGTTTCCACTGCTCCAGAGTCCGGTGGCAGCATGTTTTACACCACTTCATCTGACGCTTGGCATTGTGCTTGGTTATGTAAGGCTCGCATGCAGCTGCTTGGCCATGGAAACCCATTCCATGAAGCTCCCGGCGCACAGTTTTTGTGCTGATGTTAATGCCAGAGGAAGTTTGGAACTCTGCAGTTATTGAGTCAACAGAGCGTTGGTGACTTTTACACACTAGTATGTGCCTCAGCACTCGTTGACCCCGCTGTGTGACTTTGCGTGGTCTGCCACTTCTTGACTGAGTTGCTGTTGTTCCTAAATGTTTCCACTTTTCAATAATACCTCTTACAGTTGACCGTGGAATATCTAGCAGGGAAGAAATTTCACGAACTGACTTATTGCAAAGTTGGCATCCTATGACAGTATCACGCTTGAATTCGGTACCAGACACATAGGACACGTCACGTCACGTCGCCATCAACATTCCGTCAACGTTACTTTTGACCTGCCTCACCGCGCATGTCGCGTCACGTCATGTTCAGCCCACGCGCAGCCGACGAAGGGCTGTAAAAACAGCATCTGCGCGCGGCAGAGACATGGGTAGAGCGCAAGAGGTATTCAAGTTCTGTAGTAGGCTACTATGCAACGCGAATTATCTGATTAAACAAGATACTAGTCAATTTCTGTAGGCCTGATTGTGTTTTGCCTCGCAAAATACTTCCTTTGACTTCGTATTGTAATATTGTAATAAAATCGGGCAGATTGACAGTAGGCCTATTGCATTGGGATTAGAGAACAAAATTATTTTGAAACAGTAGTCCATACCAATATCATTATATCAACTTTATTTCTCATTATTACAATGTACTAGGCTGGTTGACGGATCCGTCAGCCATCGAGAATTCAAACTCTGTAATTCTTGACGTTGAACAGAGCCATCGGACGTGACGGAACGTGGCTAGTGTGACACCTCTCATTGCTTCCAATTAATAATTTACTTGACGTTCGACGTGACGTGACGTGTACTGTGTGTCTGGTCCATAGACTGAGCTCTTCAGAACGACCCATTCTTTCACAAATGTTTGTAAATGCAGACTGCTTGGCTAGCTGCTTGAGTTTATACACCTGTGGCAATGGGTCTGAATGACACCTGAATTCAATGATTAAGAGGTGTGTCCCAATACTTTTGTACATATAGTGTATGTCACATGTATGAGACAAGCTCACACATAATCTAAATTCATCTTTTTTTTTAAAAATTATTTATTTTTCATACCATTCATCATCAAGGTTGCTGTAACCCATACAATTGACTGTTGTGGTGTTATAATAGGCGATCATTAAACCATACATGGACCAGCCAACAGAGGAAAATGGCCCAGAAACAGAACAATGTTCGACTGGACCAAAACTCCAAGAATGGTATCCTGTTACAACAGCCCCATCTAACCACAGGTATATTATGGATCTTTTACACTGCTAAATAATGTCTGTCTTGTCTTAAGACAAGTGACAAAAATCTTGAAATGAACTGGGTAGTATTTACTGTATCACTACAATTTCCCCATCCCACTAGCCAAAGCGCTTATCCTGCTCTCAGGGTCACGGGAATTCTGGAGCCTATCCCAGCAGTCATTGGGTGGCAGGCAGGGAGACACCCTGGACAGGCCGCCAGGCTATCTCAGGACAACTGCACCCCATTCCAAAAAAAAATTCACTTTTGAAATTGATCTGTCTGGAAACAAATGAACATATCTCATCTAATTGGCAAATTTCTTGATTTATTTAAGAGAATAATACATTTCTAAGACTTATTACACTGGACAACAAATTTTTTCAAACGTTTTGCTCCCTGAAAAAAAAGATTATGGTAGACGATGTCAAGATGAACACAAAAATAATTTCAGATTTGCTGTATCATGTAGGAGTTTGGAGAAACATTAAAATAACTTTTATTGAATTCAACATGTTTAATTGCATAATGATGCTGACACATTGTGTCAGTTCTACTGAGCGTAAAATGTTTTGCAGCCGATTTTCGTTTGTACTCAGCATCTGGTGCCTCTTGTGTCAGTGTCCAACAATAGTTGGCCACATTGATGGAATCCAGTTGCCCTGATACCACTTTTCCATGGTCTCACTGTCCTGGTGAAGCCTTACACCATGTTCGTCACTGACTGCACCAAGATCAACAGGGAAGGAGTCCAAGTGTGAATGCAGAAAATGAATTTTCAACGACATGTTGCACTTCATGGTTTTGTTTGCTTTACGCATGTTGTCAAGCAGCTCAGCTCAATGTAGTTTGGTGCTCTGTAGTTCCCAAGAAAATTCTCAACAACATCCTTAAATGCCTTCCATGCTATTTTCTGTGGCCCCACTAGCAGATCCCCTAACTCTTTGTCATTGATGGCCTGTCTGATTTGTGGACCAACAAAAATGCCTTCCTTAATCTTGGCATCTGTTACTCTTGGAAACATTTGTCTCAAATAGCGAAAACCTTCACCTTCTTTGTTCATTGCTTTCACAAAATGTTTCATTAATCCGAGTTTTATATGAAGAGGAGGAAGAAATGTCTTTGTTGGGTCAACAAGTGGTTTATGCACCACACTTTTCTGCCCTGGAATGAAATACTTACAGAGCAGCCAGTTCTTTTTAATGTAATGTGACTCTTAAGCGCGGCTATCCCATTCACAAAGGAAACAACAGTATACCCGAACTGCATTCCTAGTTTTACTTTATGTGAGGCTGTGTATAAAAGTTGAAAACAAATATCCGTTTGTGAGGACAACAAGGGGCATGGTGGCCCAGTGGTTAGCACTGTCGCCTCATAGCAAGAAGGTCCTGGGTTCGAACCTCAGGGTTGTCCAACCTTGAGGGTCATCCCAGGTAATTTCTGTGTGGAGTTTGCTTGTTCTCCTCGTGTCTGCGGTGGGTTTTCTCCAGGTGTTCCGGTTTCCCCCACCATCAAAAAGACAAGCATGTTAGGGTTAATACTCCTGTCTGTGTCACTGACCAAGGCAATGGAAAAAAGAACTGGAATTGGTCCCCGGGCATTGCACGGGGGCTGCCCACCGCTCCTAGCTACACAGCTAGGATGAGTTAAATGCAGAGAAAGAATTGTCCCATGGGGATTACTACTACTACTACTTTCGGCTGCTCCTGTTAGGGGTCGCCACAGCGGATCATCTGTTTCCATTTCTTCCTGTCTTCTGCATCTTCCTCTGTCACACCAGCCACGTGCATGTCTACCCTCACCATATTCATAAACCTCCTCTTTGGCCGTCCTCTTTTCCTCTTTCCTGGCAGCTCCATATTCAGTATCCTTCTCCCAATATACCCAGCATCTCTCCTCCACACATGTCCAAGCCATCTCAATCTTGCCTCTCTTGCTTTGTCTCCAAACCGTCCAACCTGAGCGGTCCCTCTAATATAATCATTCCTAATCCTGTCCTTCTTCGTTACTCCCAGTGAAAATCTTAGCATCTTCAACTCAGCCACCTCCAGCTCCGCCTCCTGTCTTTTCGTCAGTGTCACTGTCTCCAAACCATATAACATAGCTAGTCCCACAACCATCTTGTAAACCTTTCCTTTAACTCTTGCTGGTCCCCTTCTGTCGCAAATCACTCCTGACACTCTTCTCCACCCACTCCACCCTGCCTGCACTGTCTTCTTCACCTCTCTACTGCACTCTCCGTTACTTTGGACAGTTGACCCCAAGTATTTAAACTCAAATGCCTTTGTCACCTCCACTCCTTGCATCCTGACCATTCCACTGTCCTCCCTCTCATTCACGCATAGGTATTCCGTCTTGCTCCTACTGACTTTCATTCCTCTTCTCTCCAGTGCATACCTCCACCTCTCCAGGCTCTCCTCAGCCTGCACCCTATCTCGCTACAGATCACAATGTCATCCGCGAACAGCATCGTCCATGGATACTCCTGCCTGATCTTGTCCGTCAACCTGTCCATCACCGTTGCAAACAAGAAAGGGCTCAGAGCTGATCCTTGATGTAATCCCACCTCCACCTTGAACCCATCTGTCATTCCAACCACACACCTCACCGTTGTCACACTTCCCTCATACATATCCTGCACCACTCCTACATACTTCAATGCAACTCCTGACTTCCTCATACAATATCACACCTCCTCTCTCGGCACCCTGTCGTATGCTTTCTCTAAATCTACAGACACAAGGCAACTCTTTCTGGCCTTCTCTATACTTCTCAATCAACATTCTCAAAGCAAACATCACATCTGTGGTGCTCTTTCGTGGCATGAAACTATACTGCTGCTCGCTGATCATCACCTCTCCTCTTAACCTAGCTTCTATTACTTTTTCCCAAATCTTCATCCTGTGGCTGATCAACTTTATACCTCTGTAGTTGCTACAGTTCCGCACATCGGCCTTGTTCTTGAAAATCGGTACCAGTATGCTTCTTCTCCACTCTTCAGGCATCCTCTCACTTTCCAAGATTGTGTTAAACAATCTAGTTAAAAACTCCACTGCCATCTCTCCTAAACATCTCCATGCCTCCACAGGTATGACATCAGGACCAACTGCCTTTCCACTCTTCATCCTCTTCATAGCTGCCCTCACTTCCTCCTTGTTAATCCACTGAACTTCCTGATTCAATATCCCTACATCATCCAACCTTCTCTCTCTCATTTTCTTCATTCATCAGCCCCTCAAAGTACTCCTTCCACCTTCTTAGCACACTCTCCTCACTTGTCAGCACATTTCCATCTCTATCCTTGATCGCCCCAACTTGCTGAACATCCTTTGCAGCTCGGTCCCTCAGTCTAGCCAATCAGTACAAGTCCTTTTCTCCTTCCTTAGTGTCTAACCTGTCATACAACTCTCCATATGCCTTTTCTTTTGCCTTTGCCACCTCTCTCTTCGCTTTACGCTGCATCTCCTTGTACTCCTGTCTACTTTCTTCATCTCTCTGACTATCCCACATCTTCTTTGCCAACCTTTTACTCTGTATACTTTGCTGTACTTCCTCATTCCACCACCAAGTCTCCTTGTCTTCCTTCCTCTGTCCTGATGACACACCAAGTACCTTTCTAGCTGTCTCCCTCACTATTTCTGCAGTGGTTGCCCAGCCATCTGGCAACTATTCACTACCACCCAGTGTCTGTCTTAACTCCTGCCTGAACTCCACACAACAGTCTTCCTTCTTCAATTTCCACCATTTGATCTTCGGCTGTGTCTTCATTCGCTTCCTCTTCTTGGTCTCCAAAGTCATCCTACAGACTACCATCCGATGCTGCCTAGCTACGTTCTCCCCTGTCACCTCCTTGCAGTCTCCAATCCCTTTTAGATTGCACCTTCTACATAAGATATAGTCCACCTGTGTGCACTTTCATCCACTCTTGTACGTCACCCTGTGTTCCTCCCTCTTCTTGAAATATGTATTCACCACAGCCATTTCCATCCTTTTCGAAAAATCGACCAACATCTGTCCTTCCACATTTCTCTCCTTGACCCCATACCTTCCCATCACCTCCTCATCACCTCTGTTCCCTTTACCAACCTGTCCACTGAAGTCCGCTCCAATCACCACTCTCTCCTCCTTGGGTACCCTCTCCACCACGTCGTCCGACTCACTCAAGAATTCTTCTTTTTCGTCCATCTCACACCCAACTTGCGGTGCATATGCGCTGATAACATTCAGCAATACACCTTCGATTTCCAGCTTCATACTCATCACTCTGTGTGACACTCTCTTCACCTCAAGCACGCTCTTGACATACTCTTCCTTCAGAATTACCCCTACCCCATTACTCCTCCCATTCACACCATGGTAGAAGAGTTTGAACCCACCTCCGATACTCCTGGCCTTACTCCCCTTCCACCTGGTCTCTTGCACACACAGTATGCCTACCTTTCTTCTTTCCATCATGTCAGCCAGCTCTCTCCCTTTACCAGTCATAGTGCCAACATTCAAAGTTCCGACTCTCACCTCCACACGCCTACCCTTCCTCCTCTCTAGCCGCCTCTGGACATGCCTCCCCCCTCTCCTTCTCCTTCGCCCAACAGTAGCATAGTTTCCACCGGCACCCTGCTGGTTAACAGTACCGGTGGTGGTCGTTGGTAACCCGGGTCTTGACCGATCCGGTATGGAAATCTTATTTATGATCCGCATATTTCATTTGGTAAAGATTTTACGCCGGATGCCCTTCCTGACTACTTTATTAATCCCCATTAATAAAGTAGTAAAATAAAAATAATAGTAGCAGTGCCAATACTTTTAGATCAACACAAATGTTCCCATCGTAATTGTTGTACTGTACGTATGTGTTTCAACAACAGTTCCATGTTATTGTACGTTTCTTTCATGTGTACTGCATAGCCAGTGGGTACTGAAGGGTGGACATTGCCACTGTGTAACAGGACAGCTTTCAGGCTTAACTTTGACAAATCTATAAAAAGACACCATTGTTGTGGGGTCATGCACACAACCCAAAGCCATGAACAATCAATCAATGTCAGTGCAGAAACAGTGATTGTCAACCTATGTAAAGAAGTTTGTCAAATGTTCTTGATGGTTCTGAAAGATAGAAATTTTTGTACCCGTTGACAGCAAACCCCATCCTTGCAATCTTGACCCAAGTAGTTCTGCTTTAGCTTTTGACAAATCTTAGTCCTTGACCAGGTCATTTAATTCTGGCTGTGTTATCAGATGAGAATAACCAGGCATAAAGTGTTCAACATCTAGATCAGCGTCGATTTCAACATCTGGTTCATGCATTGTGGCATCTTCATTTGCCTCATCTAGGCTCCATGTCTCTGGTGGCTTGGCAAACTGTCATCATGTGGCATTGGTCTCATGGCTGAACACGGATTGGGGTATTCAGTGGATTTATTTTTAGTAGAGAAGCCAGATACATTGGTCAGACAGAAGTAATAGTCCAGGGGCGTCCTGGTAGCGCAGCTGTGCTGCTTATAAGGTTAGGGGATACCTGCTGTCAGTTGAGACTGAAGGGGTCACTTAGATGAGTGATGAAATGTTTCTCCAACTAAATGTTGTGTCTACATGAACTGATTCAACTTTCTGGGATATTATCAGCATTATTAATTTTTTGATTTTTTTTTCTTTTTTGGATTTTGATATACTTTAATGATCCCCATAGGGAAATTATGCTCTGCATTTAACCCATCCTAACTGTGTAGCTAGGAACAGTGGGCAGCTGCCATGCAGCACCCGGGGATCAACTCCAGTTTGCCTTGCCATGCCTTGGTTAAGGGCACAAATGGGAGTATTAACCCCAACATGCATGTCTTTTTGATGGTGGAGGAAACTGGAGCACCCAGAGAAAACCCAATTCAGACACAAGGAGAACATGCACACTCCACACAGAGGATGACCTGGGATGACCCCATGGTTGGACAACCCAGGGGTTCGAATTCAACACCTTCTTGCTGTGAGGCGACAGCGCTAACCATTGCGCCACCATGCTGCCTAATTTATTTATTATTTTTTTCCCTTTTATGTGTATTGTCCAAACATTAAGAGTAAGTCAGAGGAATAGTTCTTTTGTCATGACCTCATCTCATTAGCATCAATTACCAAACATCTCCTCTGAGCACTCTGCACCTGCTTTTCACACAGCGCTGTCTGAGTGCTCCTCTCCAGTATTAATGCTAGTGCTGTTTCCAGAATTTCCTTTGTCACTGACCAGATTCAATCCATTTGTGTCTCGTTATACCGCTTGATTGTATTCAAACTGTACTTAGTTCAAATTTCCCCCTCTGTGCCCTGGTATAATCTATTGTTAACATGGAGCATTGCCCACTTTCTTGTGTTGCTTCCCCTCAAGACACCAGAGTCACTGTATGTTTTCCAATTAGCTATTTCACACCCCACCTAAACCTCAGCTTCCTTTTAAGGTCAACACTAACTCTGTTTGTCCCAGGGGCTGGAGAGCACCATGGCAAACAACATGGTTTAAAGAATTCAGGACTGAGAACTAACGCCACTCAGAGGAGGATCCAGGAACTGTCGATCAACATGCGTATGAAAGAGGAGCTCATTAAAGAGCTTGAAAAAACTGGTGTGTAATATTTCTGTCTGACATCGTTTCTGTGTGTGCTCCTTTAAATCTAACTCTTTCAATGTGTGATATTGCTCTTTTTTGTGAGAAACATAAGTTATGTCATTTGGTATGTGCAAGTACCTATTTGTTTGTCTAAGTGTTTCTTTGTATGTGACAGTCATTGTTTCTGGAATTATAAATCAAGACTTGTGTGTTTGTGTTTTTAGCCAGGAAGGCCCAAGCCGTGGACAGCTGTGTCAGACACAGTGGTAATGGCACAGAGGTTGGGGTGTTGGTACGGCTTTCCCTTCAGAGCCAGCAGACCCAAGATGAACTCAAACTCAGCCTGCAGCACATGAATATGCAGAGAGTAAACCTTCTTCGACAGGAGAGAGAGACCAGCAGCACATCTAAGGAAGAACCAGACCGAATCAGGGTTTGTATCAGTGTTTCAAAATGCACTCACACCAACTTCTAGTACTTCGGTATTTTAAAGCAGCAATACTACATCAGACAAAACATTTGGTTCTTTGACTGTTCATGTTAATCTTCGAGGAACTTGTATTGGGCCAAGCACACAATAGTCATCCACTCATCACAGTGGGAAACTTTTGAAATAAAAAACAATTCGCGGATGTCCGGGTAGCGTAGCGGTCTATTCCATTGCCTACCAACACGGACCTTGCCAGCTTGAATCCCCATGTTACCTCCGGCTTGGTGGTCCCTACAGACACAATTTGCCGTGTCTGCGGGTGGGAAGCCGGATGTGGGTATGTGTCTTGGTTGCTGCACTAGCGCGTCTTCTAGTCGGTCGGGGCGCCTGCTCGGGGGGGGGGGAACTGGGGGGAATAGCGTGATCTTCTCATGTGCTACATCCTCCTGGCGAAACTCCTCACTGTAAGGTGAAAAGAAGCGGCTGGCAATTCCACATGTATTCGGACAAGGCATGTGGTAGTCTACAGCCCTCCCCAGATCAGCAGAGGGGGTGGAGCAGTGACCAGGACAGCTCGGAAGAATGGGGTAATTAGCTGGATACAATTGGGGAGAAAAAGGGGGAAAATTCGCATTTAGCACATGGCAGCATGGTGGCCCAGTGGTTAGCAATGTTGTCTCACAACAATAACGTCCTGGGTTCGAACCCCAGGCCCTCCCAGGTCCTTTCTGTGTGGAGTTTGCATGTTCTCCTCGTGTCTGTGTGGGTTTCCTATGGGTGTTCCGGATTCCTCTCACCATCAAAAAGACATGCATGTTAGGGTTAATACTTCCGCCCATGCCCCTGACCAAGGCAATGGAAAGAAGAGCTGGAGTTGGTCCCCGTGCACTATGTTGCCCACTGCTCCTATACAGTAGGATGGGTTAAATGCAGAGAACAAATTCGTTGTAAGAACACAATGACAAAATCTTCTCCTGATCACCACCTTGTCGTGGTGGAGAAGCTTTTGTGTACTAATGATCCCAAGAGCTATGCCATCCAGAGCTTGGCTCCTGGTAGGGTCACCCAAGGCGGATAGGTCAAGTGGGAGGATCCAGATGAAGCGCGATCCAACAAAGACCTCAACAATGGAACTGGCAGAAGACAATGCCAGTGAAGGCGGATGAAGGCTGCAACAGGATGGTCCCCAGTCGTTTTGGTTTGACATGCCATTACTCTGGCCACCCCTGCCAAGGACGATGTGGTGACTGCAGGCGCATCAACTTCTCCACGTAAAAAGCTGTCACGCGCAGGCATCCTCCTGCAAGGATACCCACAAGGACCTAGAAGGACAGTCTTACTCGACCCTGAGTGACTGCTGATGATGATGATGATGAAAGACAAAATAAAGTGGCTTTCTTCTTTCTTCTTATTCAGTATCTATAGTGACCTGAATGGCAGTGACTCTGTTTGGGTGAAATGTGAACATCTCCTTTGGTTTAAAATTGTTTAATGTTTGTTTGTTTACAGGATTTGACTGTCCACCAAAGAGAATTCTACGACAGTGCAAAAGAAAAGGTTAAGTATTTTTTTCAATTTACAAAAATTAGTATTTAAATCTTCTCTTGACTTAACATTTTCACTAAACGAACTTTTCTTTATTCTTTCTCACAATTTTCTTCTCCCTCCTTTTCCCCACTTTGTTCTTTTTAATTCTACTTCCTTCTCTGTCATTTTTTTTAGGAATATGGTAATGGTTGGCTGGAGGCAGAGGAGGAGCAGGCCTTGCAGAGGAGAACTGGGCTGCTGGCGCTGGAAGAAGAGCTAAGGGTGAAAGAGGAGGTGCTCCAGCGCAGGGAGGTCTGTGTGCAGCAGAGAAACACATTGGCGATCCAGAGGCTACGCTCCAGTCAGGTCAGCCTATTGGTGTGCATGTGTGGTACTAGTACAGATATGTGGATATGTGCGTGATTATTTTTGCCTCTGTGGGAGATAGCAATATATGAGAGATGTCAATGGCTTTGTGAGTACAAAGGTATTGTAAAGGCCACTGTTTATGACTACTGAACAAACTGGGCCTCATACAAGAACATTCAATTTAAATTAGCTCGACATTTCTCTGAACTTTTCTCTTAAATTTGTTCTTGCAAGAAGTGCATAAGAGAAATCAATGCCACACTCATAAAATATCTAAGCAGCCCAAAACGATTCTGCCGCTTGTGTCTTGAATGTTGAATGTCACTTATTCTTACATTGAATGCACATACCACCAAACCTTCGATTAGCATAGTTAATGCCTCAGAAAGACCATATAAGGACAGCTGAATTTGAGTGTTGTGTGATTAACAGAAAAGGGAAAGTTATATTTGGAGGAATCTGGGTGGCTGATGAGGTGCTCACTTTGCAGAGACACGCTGCAGAGAAAATTATCTAAAGAGAAACAACTTTACTTGTTCAGAATTTGAAGTGCAGGAGTCAGAACTAATGAAAAGAAAATAGAGGGTTTTTTTTCCACAGTGGGGTTTTCTTGGTTTCAGTTAATTTGAGCCTCTTATATAATTTCATTTCAAAATGCATCCTAAATATTCAAAATATTATTATGCAGTAGGACATGTATAGGTTTTGAAAAAGTAGGCTTTTTGTGTGCTCTCTCTAATATTAAAACTACTCTTTCTGTATGTTAGTGAAATAATTTATGGACTTTCTCCTAAAGACGTGGTCACGTAACTGAACTGTTGAGCTTATTCACATACAACAGGTCTACATCACTCTCAGATTTTGATCTTACCAATAAACAAATCCAAAACAAGAGGAAATTGATGGATCACACAATATTTATTTCGTAGTCATCAAGGCACTTTAAAAACAAATATGTGTATACCAACGGTTCTTACAGGAGGCGAAATGACTCAATGGGCTTCAATTATTGTCATTTCCATGTGTATGGAATCCTGAAAGTTGATGAAACATTTGAAATGCTGAAAGCTGCCTTAACACCAAATTCCTTGAAAACACAAAGTTGAAATTTGTCTGATTGTCCACATTTGAAATGATTTGCGTGTACCTCCCCTTTTATCCTGTTCTCAGGCACTAACTCAGGATCTGTTGCGTGTGTCTGCAAGGCTGGGGTCCCTGGAAGAGCAGCTAGAGGGCAGGAAGGCAAGGCAGACTGGAGGAGTCACCAAAGAGGAAATGGAGAAGGAGAGAGAAGCTCTAAGATGGAGGAGAGATGCTCTGGATGCACAGCTTAAAGAGGGCAGGGTTCTCACGACACAGGTGTTAGGGGAGGGGAAATAGTTTGTCTGTGTTTACTGAAAACACAGTGCTGAACATGTAGGCACCCTATTTGGCCAGCAAAGTTTTGACTTTTTTTCTTTTTTTAAACACAATATATATATTATGACAGAGTATTTTGTTCCTACCGTATAGATGTGTTTGACCTTGCATTTGTAAGCATTTTCATCAGTGTATGTGCCTTTACCCAGGAGGAGCATTGCCTGCTCCAGTTGGAGGAAGCCATAGAAGCTCTGGATGCAGCTGTAGAATTCAAAAACTGTGCCATACAAGACAAACAGAGGCAACTTTCAATCCCACCCTCCTCTTCCTGTCACTTGCACAACACTGAGCCCGTCCACCTCTGCGATGTCACCAGGAAACTACAAGAGCTCTCAATGCCTGAAGGCTCACAATTGTTGGTCAAATACTTCAACAAGGTAGGATAGATTATATACAGCACATTCTCTCTATGTCACAGAAACACATACACAAATACACACACATCCTCCTCACCTTTCATTTGTACTTTCTTTGTCCTACACATTGTATTTTTTTAATTTCTTGTGTTTGAAAAACTTTTTATAGTCTTTCATTTCTTTAAATACATCTGATTTTAATAAGCTTAAAAAACGCTCATTTCAATATGTTACACAATAAACAACTTATTGTGAAATTGTGAGAAAACAAATATTTGAATATTAGGTGTAACCAAAATGGTTCAAACTCTTGCTGGAGTTTTTCAACAAGTAAGTGAGGTACTTTATTCTTGCGTGCCAACACTACACAAATTGTCCATTTCAGTGTGTTGCTGTGTGCGTTTCTGACACAAACTGCTATGTGTGAAGTGAAAAGAAACAAGGGGAAGGAATTATGGATAGAGGATATGCAGGCAAAGATTCGGTGCAAAACCCTAATTTTCCCCATCTCTCCTCCTCAAGTGGCTTTAAGTTGAGTGCCATCCCCCGCTCCTCCCCATAGCTGTATTGCCCATGTGTCTTAATTCTTCTCTTTATGCTATATCAATGCCTGAAAGCTGTCTGTCCCTCCTCCTTACCGCCTCTCTTTTTCTTTCACTCTTCCTTTGTTTCTTCCAGTGTGTGTGTGTGTGTGTGTGTGTCCGGAGGTTGCAGTCAGCTGAAATATCTTCCATTGATTTTGTCTAGATTTTCCCCACAATGGTTGAATCAGAACAGCTGAATGCTTTCTTTCTGCTGCAGCTGCTATGCTGTCTTTCAGTTGCTCTTTCTTTCTCTTCCAGTCCTGCCCCTTCCTCTCTTGCCAGGCGGTGCTCCCGCTGAGTCAGAACGCCAGCTGTAAGCTTTACTTCACCAATGCTACTGTACCTCTATAGCTCTCTGTCTTACTTGCTCCCTTCACCTTTATACCTGAGCTGAATACACAAGGTGGTGTGGCAACTGTATGGAATATATCACAGAAAGGTAAATCAGTTCATCTGGACACAACGTTTAGTGGGAAACACGTTTTATCACTCATCCAAGTGACTTCGTCAGTCTCAACTGACTGTGGGTGTCCCCCAACCTTATAAACAGCACAGTTGCATAACGGCCGAAACCAACGCTTGGTTTCTTATGCAGATAGTTTCAATGGCAATGTGTACTATTGAATGAATGAAAGTGAATCAAAGAAAATTGAATCAGTTCATCTGATGTCCTATCCAGGGACACCACCTAGCCCTTAATTCAGATTTGTGGACAACACCTGGGTTAAAATTAAATCTCAGGATGTACCACATTTCACTGACCACATTAACTCGGTGGACAACCACATCAAGTTCACTAGAGAAGATGTGAAAAATGATGTTAGCCTTCTTAGACTGAAATTGCAATTGGTGATGGGGAACATTTGATTGTTGATGTTTACTGTAAACCTACACATACTGATCAGTACTTAAGGTTTGACGCTTGTCATCCACTGGAGCACAAATTAAGAGTTACTAGGACACTGTACCACCAAGCTGACAACGTCCCTACTGACACAGTGGCCGGGGAAAAGAGAAATCCCACTATAAACAGGCCCTGGTTATGTGTGATTATCCTAATTGGGCGTTTGTCAAAGCCAGGAAGACACCCAAACAGTGCACAAGCCAATCAAAGAGAGGAGAAGGACAACAGCTGCCTAAGCGTAAACCAGTGGTGATTCCATATGTGGCGGGAGTTTTGGAACAGTTGAGACATGTATTTTCCAAACACCACATCTCACCTTGGAGTGCACGCTGTTAAGTGTCAGGAGAATTGCCATGACTTGTACATCAGGGAAACCAAACAGACGCTGGCCAAGACAATAGCACAACACAGGAGCTAATGCTTCAGGCCAGGACTCCACAGTCTTCACCCATCTACAGGCCAATGGCCACTCTTTAAAGGATAAGGATGTGCACATCCTTGATAGGGAGGAACGCAGGAGTCAGATTGTAAACATCCCCATAGTACACATGGCCATTGAAACTCTAGTTAATCGTCACGCCTATTTGCATATGAAACTAATCGTTAGTTTCTGTTGTTATGCAACTGTGCTGTTTTATAAAGTTAGGGGATACCTGCAGTCAGTTGAGACTGATGAAGTCACTTTGATGAGTGATGAAACATTTCTCCCACTAAACGTTGTGTCCAGATGATCTGAATCACCTTTCTGTGATTTCCTTACTTGGATTATTGAGCATGCAAAGACATGTATGGAATATAATTCTTATACCATTTCAAACTGTAGTGTGTATTGTTCTTTTTAGGGGTTATATATGCACAGAGAAATATTATTATAACATAATGAACTGATCACAGAAAGGTGACTCAGTGCTTAAACATAAACCAGTGGTGATTCCGTATGGGGCAGGAGTTCCGGAACAGTTGAGACACGTATTTTCCAAACACCGCATCTCAGCTGCTTTCAAAGCCCAAAACACGCTACACTAAAAATTGGTCCACACCAAGCATCGGATCCCCTGGCACAAACAGAGCAATATAGTATACACTGCGAAGTGCCGGGAGGATTGCCGTGACTTGTACATCGGAGAAACCAAACAGGCACTGGCCAAGAGGATGGCACAGCACAGAAGAGCTAACATGTCAGGCCAGGACTCCACAGTTTAAACCCATCTACAGGCCAGTCGCCATTCCTTCAAGGATGAGAATGTGCACATCCATGATAGGGAGGAACGCTGGTTTGAACAGGGAGTCAAGGAGGCCATCTATGTGAAGAGGGAACGACCATCCCTGAACTGGGGGGGGGGCAGCTAAGAGTACATCTGTTGCCATCTTACAATGCTGTGATTGCAGCTATTTCCCAATAGTACACATGGCCATTGCAACTCTAATAAATGGTCACAGCAATTTACATATGAAACTGATCATTGTTTTCGGTCGTTATGCCATTGTATTGTTTATAAGGGTGGGGATACCTGCAGTCAGTTTAAACGAAGCGGTCACTTAAGATGAGTGATGAAACATTTCTCTCAATAAACGTTGTGTCCAGATTAACTGATTCACCTTTCTGTGATTTCCTTACCTGGATTATTGAGCATGCATAAAGACATAACGAACTGATGCGCTCTCTTCCCTTCTTCACCTCTACGAACCCACCCACCTTATCTAGTCCTGCTTGCTGTCTTTCCCTCACTCAAGGTCAAGGTCACTCAAGGTTTAGTCAACACTTTGAAGAGAGCTTGCATTTTTTAAGAGATATTGTGTATTAATTTATTGCTTGTCCATTTTTTTACTTGTTTGTTTGGGGGGAGTGAGCTGTCCCCTCCCCCTCTTATCCCTCCACCTCCTTCCTTTTTGCCTCCAGGTGGTGTGTCTCCGCGAGGAGCAGCGTCGTTTGCAACTGTTTTGTGACGATCTGCAGCTCCAAACTGAAGAGCAAGAGGGGGTGGTCGGAGAGATGGAGGCTGCCCTGCAGCGCCTGGCCCTTGATGCAGACCGAAGGCTCACCGAACAGCACCAGAAGCACCAGAACAGCATCCAGCTATTGCTGGAACAATTTAAAGGTGAAGGGGCCAGGGCAAAAAGGACTCTTACAATAAGCATCTCATTTACAGTGTTGGATAAATCTGCTGGTAAAGATTTTCTTTGGTATGGGCGGATAAGATGAACTTATCCTAAAACCAGACTTTTCTACCAAACATAGTTGTGACATAAAGCAACACTAATAAATGGTTGCATCCAGCCATCCATTATCTTTATCACTTTTGTATCACATGACTGTGGTGATACACATGGTGTGAAGTAGGGGTGGGAATCTCTAGGCACCTCACAATTTGATTCCAATTCAGAGGGCTACCATGCGATTATAAACGATTATTGATTTATGTACATGATTTATTTTTTTTCTCACTGTGTGACTACTTGCTACTTTTAAAACATAGCATATTTGTAATGATCCATAATTAAAATAAACACATGAATTTACTTCCATTATCTCTCATTAATACGGTAACAAATAGAAGAGATGTGTCAACTGAAAGGTCACATTTCCCAGCATTGCAAAGAACGAAAACAAACAAAAGTGTGCCTGTAGCAGCATCCTTGTAAATTAACATGGGCTTCAGCAAGACTTCAGCAATCACATGATAACATAAAAATCTGTTCTCAGTCACAATAAATAATAAAGACTTCAACTGAAATCCTCTGTTATGGGCAATGAGCACAGAATCCCTCAGACCAAAAAAAATTTTTTTTGCTGTATATTAAAATAAAAAATGGCTTTCATACAAAAACAACATAGAATTCTTTACCAGCTCTCATACAAAACTAACACTTTCTGTGGAATATTTGGTAAAACAATAAATAATGGAGAAAATACAAATAATAGGCCACAATGAAATCATGGAAATGCATGGAAGTGCAACATAGCAAATGTGCTTAGCAGGTGAATGCTAGAATGTGAAAGTTTTTGTGTAAGATCAGGAGTTGGTCTACATGCTCCGGTGGAAGAGCTGCCAGTCATCGGTAATAAAGTGCGCAGCTACAGTGATGTAATATTCTGTAGCGATGTATGTCAACGCATCGCATGTTATTGCTATCCTACCCGCTTTCCTCAATGATTCCATGACTTTGGTTTTCGTTTCATTGTAGAGTGTGGGTATCGCTGTGTCGGTGAAAAAACGTCGAGATGGAATGTTGTATCTCGGCTCCAAAGTGTGCAGCACAGCACGAAAGCCCTGGTTCTCAATTACTGAGTAGGGGCGCACATCGTTGGCAATAAAAGTTGTGATCGACTTTGTGATTCGCTTCACCCTTTCTGAGTTCGGTGGAAGCTCTGATATCACTTGTTCAATTGGTCTCTGGTTGGCAGCAACTACAACCGGCTGTTTTTCCTCCAACTCCAGGTGGAAACGTGAAATATGGTTTCTCATGTTTGTTGTGTTCCCAAAATATTTTATTTTAGTTAGACACAACTTGCATACAGTGTGGCTCTTGTCTAGGTCCCTTTTCCCTTCAACTTCACAGAAGCCAAAATGCTTCCATACACTGGCTTTTAAGCCAGAGGATGCCAGTCAGATTGTATCCAACTTCGGCTGCTCGTGCTCAGCCATCCTCACCAAAACTGAAAAGTAGCATAGCTTAGAACGTAAACACGACACACGTTTTATGTCTGTTACGTTTCACCATCCAGTTGGTTCAGCGGCAGCCGTAAGGAGCGCACAACCCAGTCAAGAATTGAGCTTTAAATTTCCGATTACTGAGTTTTCTGCATCACGACATAATCTTTTGTGTGAGAATCTCGATGCATCTAAGAATTGATCCCCCACCCCTAAGCGTGAAGATACCCATTCCCCATCTAAATGGAGTCAAGACTTCCTTTTCCCCAACAACTCCCTTCTCTTAACTGACCACTAAATTTTTAATGGAACTTGCTATAAGTCGTGATGGAACCTTTACAGAAAAAAAAAATTAAAATGATCTATACTTGGACTTAAAATTGAATCATTCTCGTCCAGTCCAGTATAAACCATGTTGTGTCTATATGGGGGTGCACATATCTGAAACAGTATGTATGAGAGAATTGTATTGCTTTCTTATCTTGACCATGCAGTGTCTTTGTCCACGTCTGAGTTTTGTCTTCGTTTTGTCTTCGTTTGATGGTTCGGAGACCTGGCGCTGGATCGGCTGGGAAAGCGGGGTAGGCTAAGCTAACTGCTAGCCTATGCAGACCAGCAGTTCCAATAACACCAAGGGCAGTCTGGCGGCAGCCTCACCTGGCGTTAACTGTGGTGGTTTTGATGTCGTCGTGAGGAGTGTGGGGAGGTGTGTCAAGGGTGTCTGGCTGGGAGAGCTGGTGCTGGATTGGCCGGTAGTGCTTGGTCTGCTTCATCCGGTGGGCCTGGGGACCACTATTTCAGTGCTAAATGATGAGAGCCATCATGAGTGCTGACAAAGTATTTTTATCTGGCTCGGATCACAACCACATCCGGGACACAATGCCCCTACAGCGATACACATCCAGCAAAGCATCCATCCATCCAGCCATTATCTGAACCGCTTATCCTGCTCTCCAGCATCATGGAGATGCTGGAGCCTATTCCAGCAGTCATTGGGCAGTAGGCAGGGAGACACCCTGGACAGGCCGCAAGGCCATCACAGGGCCCACACACACACACACATGCACATATTCATACCTAGGGACAATTTTAGTATGGCCAATTCACCTGACTTACATGTCTTTGGACTGTGGGAAGAAACCAGAGCCCCCAGAGGAAACCCACGCAGACATGGGGAGAACATGCAAACTCCACACAGAGGACGGCCCGGGACGACCTACCAAGGTTGGACTACCCCAGAGTTCGAACCCAGGACCTTCTCACTGTGAGGCGACCGCGCTAACCACTGCGCCACCGTGCCGCCTCCGGCAAAGCAGCACCACCTAAATTCCAACAGATGGCAGTAATGTGCCATCTAAGACCCGTAACATATTCCTTTTCTGAAATAAGAAACATCTCATTAAGTTCCAGAACTAAACTATACTATGAATTTGTGTACTTCGTAGTACTTAGCCTTCCATTACTGAACATGACATAAATATTACAATTCAATCTCAAGAATTATACTAACAAAATTACTTCAAAAATGATTATACTGTTGTCAGTATTTAACAAACTTGCACTTTTTTTTTTATGACAACAACAATATTGGTATAACAGTCCGACCCAACTACAAATTAAGCCTAACAGGTGCCCGGGACAGCTGTCCAGAGCGCAACTGCGTAAAGGGCCTTGCCAGGGTATTTGCAGGAGAACAGGCAGGCAGAATGTCAGAACGGCTGAGTGGGGTATGGGGGGGGCAGAGCAGCTTATACTCTGTGACCACTCAGCTCTTCGCCCAGCGCCTCTGGGCTGGCATGGCACACGGAGATGGAGGGGAGGGAGATCACTTTCGAGACCTGCCCTCTGTGACGCAGCTGGTCCAGTACCCTGGTCACCACACGAGGCTCCAGTAGCCTGTAGGCCATAGGCAGTGTGGTCTTCAAATACCTCAACATCAGGCGCTGGGCCGGACTGCTGTCTATACCTTCTGTTGGTGTGTTATGCCACTGCAGGATTGCCTTCCAGGGATCATTGCCATCATGGAGAGCTTTCTTGCATAAGTTCTTGGCTATCTTCACAGCAGCCTCAGCCTTACCATTAGCTTTGGGATGGCATGGTGAGGAGGTGATGTGCTCAAACTCCTAGTCTGCAGCAAACCGCTGGAATTGGTGGAATGAGAACTGGAGCCCATTATCAAAGATGACCCGGCCAGGCTGATCGTAGTGAGCAAACTGAGCCCTGCAGCATTTTATTGTCATCTAAGCTGAGAAGTCTGGAAGAAGGTCAAATCAGAATAATGATCAACTAGCAGGAGGAAATCTTTGCCACCATGCTGGAAGAGGTCTAGGCTTACAATCTGTCAGGGGTGTGTTGGCAGCTCATGTGACACCATTGTCTCCCTCTGCTGCTCAATGGCGTATTCGTTGCAGACAGTGCATTTGCCGATAAAGTCCTTGATTTCGCTCCGCATCCCTGGCCAGTACAGTGTGTCGCATGCTTGCCTGTAACAGGCCTCAGCCCCTATGTGATTAGAGTGCAGTCTTGCCAACATTTTGGGGCAGAGTGATCTAGGAATGATGACTCTTTCAACCTTTGAATAGTACCCCACTTTGAATACTGAGCTCCTCCTTAAATGCCCAATATTCCCTTGCCGCCAGTGGAGTTTCATCTCTGTTCAGGCCAGCCGCTCAGAGTCACAGATTTCACAGCCTGGACTTGCTTGTCATTGTCAGTGTGCTGCCAGACCTGTACGAGTCACCGGTCTGACATTGAGGTAGCCAGCCTGGTTGATGAACTCCACATCCAGCTGCTCTGTCTCTAAACTACAGACAGCATGCTTGTTGTGCATGGGCCCTGCATGTGTGTTTGACACAGTGGCCCTGCTGAGGGTATCACTCACGTGCATCTCTGGCCCTGGCTTATACACCACCCTGACGCTGTAGCTCTGCAGAGCCAGCAGCATGCTCTGGAGACGCTTTGGGGCACTAAGAAGGGGCTTGCTGAATATGGTGATGAGGGGCTTGTGATCGGTCTCTGCTGTAATGCTGTCGCATCCATACAGATAATGGGGAAAATGCTGGCATGCAAACACAATGCTGAGGCACTCCTTTTCGATGTGAGCATAATTCTGCTCTGTTGGTATGAGGACCCTCGAAGAGAATGCAACAGGGTGACCCTCCTGCATCAGGCAGCAGCCCAGGCCATGCTGGATTGAATCACTCTGAATAGTGATGGCCTTTGCCATGTCGTAGTAGCACAACACAGGCGTTGTTGTCACCAGCTGTTTTATCTCTTTCACCACAGCATCATGCTTTGGGAGCAAGTGCCAGACTGTATCCTTGTCCATGGGTCTTCTCAACGGTTCGCACACCTCCGAAAGCCGTGGCAGGAATTTGGCCAGGTAGGTGACAAATCCAACAAACCGCTGCACAGCCTTCACATTTGATGGGGGTGGCATTTCCGCAACCGCTTTCACCTTCTCTGGATCTGCCTTCAAGCCCATGGAAGACAGGATGTGCCCATGGAAGCAGACCTCTGGCGTCTTGAATTGGAGCTTTTTTAAGCTAAGTTGCAGCTTGACCTGCCTGCATTGGTCCATTAGGGCCAGCAGTTTAGTATCATGGTCTCAGTTTGCCTGCTCATCTGTTTCGCCACAGCCCACGATGAGATGTCATTAGCTATGGGCTCCACCCCATTGAGCCTAACCAGCAGCTCATGCTGTTTCTGTTGGTACACTTCTGGGGCCACAGACACACCAAAGGGAAGCTTCAACCAGTGTTTTCGACCCCAGGGCATCCAAAAAGTGGTCAGGTAGCTGCTGGGCTCATCAAGCTTGCATTGAAGGAAGGCGCCCCTGGCATCCACGAGAGTGAAAACCCTTGCTTTAGGGAGCTTGTAGAGTACATCATCTTGCATGGGCATGATGTAATGTGATCGCCTCAGTGCTTGGTTGAGGTGCTTTGGATCAATGCATATCCGCAGCTTGTCAGGTTGCTTAACAATTACCATACTGCTAATCCAGTCTGTTGGCTCTGTAACTGGAGTAATATGGTCCTCCACTTCGGATTGGTCAAGCCGTGCCCTCACTGCTTTCTGCATAGTGACTGGAACATTGTGAGGGGCACTCTGGACTGGCTGAATCGCTGCATCTAACTCAAAATGCATCTCACCTGGCACGGAGTCGACTGGGGCAGTGAAAACATTTTAGTATTTGCTAACCAGCATGTCCTCAGTCAGGGGCCTGGCTTGTCCACCGCATTAAGGTCTGCTGGAATGGTAAAATGCATGAGCCCAAGGTGCTCACAGGTGGACCCTGAGAGTAATGGCTGCTGACTGGCCTCAACTACCTTGAAATCTAGAGTGTATCTGCAGCCGCACACAACACACTCTGTCACAAACAGGCCCGTGGAGGGCATCAACTGGCCTGAGTAGAGTCTGAGTTTGGTGCTGCTTGACACAAGATTGTCTTTAGCTACAATCCGAATTTTGTCCTTGAAACTCATGCACGTGGCTCCTGAATTGAGTTGACATTGCTGCTTCTTGTTGTTCAGTTCAAGAGTGACAAACCACATTTTTCCTTTTCCTCCCACAGCCCCAATACATTCAATGGCATAAACGTCATTTTCGGCGCTGCCGCTGCCCTGGCCTATAATTGAATCGTCCACAGAATGAACTCGTGCCCCTGCTCTCTTGGTTTTGATGCACACTCTTGCAAGATGGTTAGCCGTGCCACAGGCTCTGCACACCTTGCCACACGCTGGGCATTGCTCTTTTTCGCCCTCAACAAACGTCTGCATGTGCCCTCATTTGCAATGCCAAGTACAACTTTGTCCCTAATCAGTTCATCTCTCAGCGCCCCATAACCACATGTAGCAGCCTTTTCCCTAAGGTGAGTGACAAACTGTCAATGGACCCACCATCCTTCTGTTTGCAACAGCCAAAGATTCATAAATCATATTCTTGGTGGGTTTGAAGTATGCATCCAGAATTTTCTTCACATCTTTCTGCTCCTCCTCAGCTAATTCCAGATTGTGCTTGTATACATGCCTGCATTCAGGGCCCATTAGACTCCTCAGAGTAGCCGCTTGGACCTCTGCATGTTTCTCATGCAGTCCCGTTGCTAAACTGTAATCCTCAAAATCTGCCCTGAAGATGCCCCAGTTAGCACTCCAGTCTCCATTAAGTTTCATTTGAGCAGGAGGAGGACTCACGTTCACTGCTGCCACAACTTAACTCTGGTATACTCGCTAACTTGAACGTTACCACACTTAAACTGGTAAGCTAATATTCACGTCTCCTTGGGAGAAAAGGGTAAGCGTCGCTATCATTCACTCACTTCTGACACCATGTTTCGGTGGTAAATGACGAGAGCTGTCATGAGTGCTGACATACTCTTTTTATCTGGCTCAGAGCACAACCACATCCGGGGCACAACGCCCCTATAACGATACACATCCGGCAAAGCAGCACCACCTAAATTCCAACAGATGGCAGTAACGTGCCATCTAAGACCCGTAACAACCACGGCCCCTGCCTGGAGCTGCGCCCGAGGAGGAAACGCCGATGGCGGTCTGACAGGACGCGGAAGCGGGGCGGGCTAAGCTAACCACTAATCCATGCAGACCGACGGTTCCGACAGTCATCCTGGCTGGCGTTCGTTCCCTTAGACAGTGATATTTTTTTTTTGGGATATATGTGTTAGTTTGGTTATGTGTGATCTTGTAGTTCTTGGATGTGTTTTTGTCTTTGTGTTGTACTGCTGTGGGCTGGAGGAAACAGCATTTTGTTTCATTTCATGTACGCAAGTGCAGGAACTTAAATGACAAAGTGTTCCTGATTCCTTCCTGATCTGTACAGAATATGAGCGTTTATGCACATTATATATATATGTGTGTTTGTGTGTGTGTGTGTGTGTGTGTGTGTCTGTCAGAAGGTGCTCCAGGAGAAACAGAGCAAGCTGCCCAGGCCAGACTACAGCAGCTTGAGAAAGACTTGTTTTTCTACAAGAGCTCCAATCGCCAGCTGAAGAAGAAACTTAAAGAGCTGCTCAGTGACCATGTTCCTCCCCCACAACAGCCTGCTGCACAGCCGTCACACAAACAGGCCCAATCTCTGCATAAATACACAAAGGCAAACAGTCACCCACACACTGAGCAGATACGGACAAAAACACACTCTGAGCATACACATACTATGACACACAATCACCAGCCTAAAATTAGTCATGTACAGGTTCACAATGAGCATACACTTCCAGAGAGACATCCAGACCAGCCCTCTTGTCCATCCTCATTTTCTGATCTACAAACACACAAAATAATAAATATACCCCCTCACACCCAGATATGCACACATTCACAATCTCAGGTGATGAATGTACAAGGGCATTGCCACAGTGTGGAAGGCTTGGAGATGACACCAGTCCGTCTGTCCCGCAGAGAGCTGAGACCATTCTCCCCTGCTGGCCTACAGGTTTCTGAATCTGCCACCCGAGGGCACCACTCTGAAGTGGAGACTAGCATAGAATCCCTACTGGAGGATTCCATAGAAATGTCCTGAAATACTGATTGATGATGCAGCAGAAAAAGTATTGGAAATGAAAAGTAAAATTGTGGAGTGTCTCATGTGAAGACGAGACAGTGTTGTCTTAAAAGGTTGCAATGCTGGTTTGGTTTTTGTCTATCTTAACCGATAATTCCAAATTCAGGCTCCAAGCTGTGATAATATTTTCCCCTCAAATATTCTTCTAGCATGGAGGTTGTGAAGTTCATGGACTTGAGTTGTCTTAAATGTACTGCAGTATCAGTAAGATGTTTAAGAAAAAATTAGGAGTGGTTGTTGTCAAATAGACTTTCAAACCTTAATATATCATACACGGTGAGAATTTTTGATTACTAATTTTATATAATTCCTTCTAAAGCAGGTGAATCTTGTATATATTGTTCTGAGTTCTGGACTCACCAATCCATGACAACACTGTCCAAACTTTTTTCTCCCCCTTATGTCCTTAAAAAATGTGTCGAACCGTTGCAAATATAGATTATTCTTTCATGTAAATCAATATGCTGAAAACGATAAGCTGGTCCGTCAGCATGAACTTTTTGTTAGGCGAATCGTAGATAACCGAAACTAGGAGAAGCCGCTACATGCCTTTTTTTGTTTGTTTGTTTTCTAAGTAGAAGAAGAAGATAAAGAAGACTCATATGAGTGAACTAAGACTAACCATAACCCAGCAACAGCTGAAACCTGTGGGATCTAATAATTTGGGATACATGGTTGGCACCACCTTTGTTTTCTCAGAATATATAATGCCTCAACCTTTTTAATACTAATTTCCTGTGGCCCAAGTCCAGCCAGAAGATTGAGAGGGAGACCATCAACTCTGACCTTGTCCTCTTACTAGAAGGTCAAAAGGGAACAGTTGAAAGAAAACTGGAGAACATGGGAGCCATCATTTACAGCTATGGCGTAGAGAGATTTGGAGTGAAGGAGAAGATACCCAGTAGGCAGAAAGACCCTTCAACTCAGCCCAAATCCAGGAGACAGCGGGAAATTGACAGGTTGGTGAAGGAGAGAAGACAACTGAGGAAGCAGTGGAGGAAGGCCACAGAGGGAGAGAGGGTTGGGCTTGACGCACTGCAGGCTGAAATAAAGCAGCATTTGACAAAGCTGCGAAGAGCAGAACACCTCAGACGACAGCATAAGAGGAAAGAACGGGCTAGGACCCGTTTCTACAGCAACCCTTACAGCTTTGTCAAGAGCCTTTTTGACAGCAAGAAAAATGGGAGCCTTGGAGTCCCCATACGAGATCTGGAAGAGCACCTAAAGAAGACCTACTCTGATGTCCGGAGACATGAGCCAGTCACCATCCCGGATGACATGCCACCAATTCACCCACCTGACCACCATATGGACACAAGACCCCCCACATGGAGCGAGGTGGAGAGGACGGTAAAGCAGGCAAGATCGATGTCAGCTCCTGGGCCCAATGGTATCCAGTATAGACTCTATAAGAACACTCCTGGAGTCCTGAAATACCTCTGGAAGCTGATGAAAGTGGCATGGCAGAAAAGAGTCATACCCAGGGCATGGCGAAGAGCAGGAGGCATTCTGATCCCCAAGGAAAAGAACTCTACCTGCATCAGCCAGTTTCGCCAGATCAGCCTTCTTAATGTAGAGGGAAAGATATTTTTTAGTGTGATTGCCCAAAGGCTCTCCACATTCCTGCAAAGAAACAACTTTGTTGATACATCAGTGCAGAAAGCCGGGATCCATGGCTTCTCAGGATGTCTGGAGCATGCTAATATCATCTGGCACCAGATACAAGCTGCCAAGAAAGAACGGAGAGACCTGCACGTGGTTTTCTTAGACCTTGCCAACGCTTTTGGATCAGTTCCTCACAAGATCCTGTGGACGGCGTTTGATTTTTTCCATGTCCCCAAAAATATCACGGAGTTGGTCAAGACCTATTTTCAGGATCTCCAGTTCTGTGCCACAACACAGAACACCACCACCACTTGGCAACATCTGGAAATAGGCATTATGGCGGGCTGCACTATTTCCCCCCTGGCATTCATCATGGCAATGGAGCTCGTCATCCGTGCATCGCGATGGGTGGTGGGAGGCGAAAGGTCCAGGAATGGCCTGCGTCTTCCACCAATCCGGGCGTACATGGATGACTTGACCACCATAGCAACAACAAAACCATGCACCAGGCGCCTGCTGCAGAAACTCCAGGAGAACATCAAGTGGGCACGAATTGAGTTTAAACCAAGCAAATCTCGCAGCATCTCCATTGTCAAAGGCCAACTAGTAGATGAACGGTTCTGCATTAGTGATCAACCAATCCCCACGGTCCGGGAGAAGCCCATCAAGAGCCTCGGACGGTGGTACAATGCAGACCTCAAAGACACCCAGCAACTGGAGCAACTTCGCCAGGATACAATCAGTGGCCTCAGGCAAATCAACAACACTGCACTGCCCGGGAAGTTGAAGCTTTGGTGCTTTCAGTTTGGGCTGCTACCCCGACTCATGTGGCCAATAACTATGTACGAAGTCTCACTATCTCATGCCAATCGCTTGGAGAGGCTAGTGAACTCGCAGGTGAGGAAGTGGCTTGGACTGCCAAGGTGCCTCAGCAGTGTTGGACTCTACGACAATGGAGCCCTCGCACTGCCAATTTCCAGCCTGGTTGAGGAATTCAAATGTGCCAAAGTGAGGCTGGACATGTCCCTCACAGAATCCCGAGACCCAATAGTGAGAGGAGTTGCTCCAACCCTAGCAACAGGGAAGAAATGGACCCCGGCTGCAGCTGTACTGGAGGCGAAATCTGCCCTCCGCCACCGAGACGTAGTAGGCCATGTTCAACAAGGCAGAGGCGGCCTTGGCCTGGGAATAAAAACACCTACCTGGCAAAAGGTGACTACTACCGAACGGCGAACTATGGTGGTTGAGGCGGTCCGCCGACAGGAAGAAGCAGCCAGATGTGCTAAAGCCGTAGCACAAGCCAAACAGGGTCGCTGGATGAGGTGGGAGGGTGTTGAAAAGAGGAAACTCACATGGAGTGAGCTCTGGAGCATGGAATCAAACAGGCTGAGTTTCATCATCAAGGCCACATATGATGTCCTGCCCTCTCCTATAAATCTAAATCTCTGGTTTGGAGAGAATCCATCTTGCTCCCTGTGTACAGCCCCAGCAACCCTCAAGCATATCTTGGTTGGCTGCAAGACCAGCCTTACCCAAGGCAGATACACCTGGCGACACAATCAGGTGCTCAGGTGCTTGGCAGCTGAACTCGATTGCAAGAGGGTTTCCATCAATGCCCAACCCTTCAACAACCAGGAAGGGCCCCGGCGGTTCCCAGCTTTCATTCGAGAGGGGGATAAACTGAAGGCCAACCCTTCACTTCCCAACTTAGGCTCACTAAACTCAGCCAGGGATTGGGAAATGCGAGTGGACTTAGGCCAGAAGCTCATCTTCCCGACAGAGATCGCAACAACCACCTTGCGACCAGACCTCGTCCTCTGGTCCAACGCTAACCAGCTCGCTTACATCATTGAGCTCACAGTCCCCTGGGAGGATGCAGTCGATGAAGCGTACGAGCGTAAGAAGCTGCGGTACGCCAACCTAGCAGCCGAAGCAGACGACAGAGGCTGGAAGGTGAAGGTGCGCCCTGTGGAGGTGGGTTGTAGGGGCTTTGTTGCCAGCTCCACAGCAAAACTCCTGAGGGAACTAGGAGTCAGGGGGCAGGCCCACAGGAGAGTGATCAAAGAGCTAGCCAACACTGCTGAGAGGACTAGCCACTGGATCTGGCTCAAAAGGAGAGACGCCGTCTGGGCTGCCAGGGTGAACAGCTAACCACAGGTCACACACCCAGGACCGATCAACCTGTGGTGGGCCTGCCTCAGCGGAGGGTGTCTTGTGATAAAAGGCCGAAACACCCTGTGATGCTGAGGTACACAACTGATGATGTGTCCTGGTGGTGGCAATGTCACCTTGGCAGACATCTCCAGTTTGATCTCCACTGAATCTGTTGCAGTGCAAACACTAGGGATTTTAACAACCAGTCCTTTTTTTTTAATCAAGGGGGCAGGATAAGGAAAGCCCTCCACTGACCCCCTGTTGGATAAAAGAAACGGTGCCTTGGAAGTAGAAATTCTTTGGTTCTTAACCTTTAATCCTCAGCGTGTAGTGGTTATGGGGCTACATAATTCCCCCTATTGAGCTAGTAGGAACGTTAGTTTACAGCTGCTGTTTCCTCGGTTCGGGTTTACAGTGACACACTTCCGCTGCGCGGGTTTTTTGTTGTTGTGGTAATGGTGGAAGGAATAAATGGTGCACGTTGTGTAGCCGAAAGAGAAAGTTGTCACGACTCCTGCTTGAGCTCCTCTACACTGGTGACCCCGACGTTTGTCTCTTGGTAGTTATCAGAGACAGTCTTTCGAACGAACATGGTTGATGAAATCAACGCGGTTTCTCTCAAATTGCCAGAGTTCTGGGAGTCATCGGCAACGACATGGTTTGCCCAGGCGGAAGCGCACTTTGCTATCCGCAAAATAACGGATGATGCTACTAAATACTACTACGTGGTATCGGCGCTCGGATGTTCGACTGCAACTAGAGTGGTGAGTCTCCTTACAAATCCTCCGGTGGAAGACAAATACAAGGGGCTCAAAGATCACCTCTTGAAGATTTTTGAACTTTCCGACGCCGAGAGGGCCCACCGTCTCTTTTCTCTGCAAGGCTTGGGTGACAGCAAGCCATCCGAGCTCATGGACAAAATGCTGAATCTGCTGGGACCGGCGCACACACCTGATTTCCTCTTTGTACAGCTATTTCTGCGACAACTGCCGGCCTAGGTGCGGACCGCTTTGGCTAACACCACCATTACCGATTGCCGCAAGCTAGCTGAAGAAGCTGACAAGTTCTTCCTGGCCAGCCAACAGCAGCACTGCGCGTCCGCGCTCACCCCTGCCCACCCCCACACGCCACCACCTGGTGACTCCATGGGGGTCAACGCGGCAACCCCCGGTCGGCGACAGGAGCCCGGCCTGGGCTTTTACCATGCAAAGTTCGGGGCCAAGGCGAAAAAGTGCACCTCCCCGTGCAATTTCAGCTCGTCGGGAAACGCCAAGGCCGGCGCTCACTAGTGGCCATGGGCGTCGGCGTGGAGGACAACAGGCTACTTTTCCTGCGAAACTCCATCTCGGGGCGGCGTTTCCTATGCGACACTGGGGCGCAGAGGAGTGTCGTACCTGCATCGAGTGTGGACGCCCTGTCGGGCGCTCACGGCCCTCCCATGGAAGCTGCTAACGGCAGCTCTATCCGTAAGTACGGCACGAGGCACATTGACATGTGTTTTAACGGACAGCGGTTCAGCTGGGATTTTGTCACCGCCGACGTGGCATTTCCCCTCCTTGGTGCAGATTTTCTTTGTGCTCATGGGCTGCTGGTGGACGTCAGGAATCGACGCCTGATTGACGCCGTCACCTTCGCTTCACACGCGTGTGCACTCAGCGATACAGGCTCCGTCAGGCTGTCCAGCATGCTCTCCAATGAGGACGTGTTTCTCCATCTTCTCTCCGAGTTCCCTGACCTCACTCAGCCTACATTCTCGTCATCTACGACCAAACATGGGGTTGAGCACCACATCGTCACCACCGGCCCGCCGGTGCACGCCCGAGCTCTCTGTCGCCAAGGCGGAGTTTGAGAACATGGAGCGCCTCGGCATCATCCGTCGCTCCAGCAGCCCGTGGGCTTCACCCCTCCACATAGTGCCTAAGCCTGGCGGTGGGTGGCGTCCATGTGGTGACTACCGTCGGCTCAATGACGCTACAACACCGGACCGCTACCCGGTCCCTCACATCCAAGATTTCTCCGCCCACCTGGCTGGGAAAGTGATCTTTTCCAAGGTGGACCTCGTCCGTGGATACCACCAGGTGCCCGTCCATCCCGCTGATGTCCCCAAAACGGCTGTGACAACTCCGTTCGGACTGTTCGAGTTCCTGCGCATGCCGTTTGGGCTTAAGAACGCCGTGCAGTCCTTCCAACGCCTCATGGACTCAGTGTTGCGGGACCTGCCTTTCCTCTTTGTGTAGCTGGATGACATCCTGGTCGCTAGCACCTCCGTGTCCGAGCACTTGTCCCACCTCAGAGCCATTTTCGAGAGACTCAGCCTGCACGGGTTGATAGTTAACCCGGCCAATGCCAGTTTGGTCTGAGCACCATTGACTTCCTGGGCCACCGGGTCACCAAGAACGGGGCGGCCCCCCTTCCATCTAAGGTGGAGGCCGTCGCAGACTTTCCACGCCCACACACGGCCCAGTCCCTCCGGGAGTTCATTGGCATGGTGTCCTTCTACCACCGGTTCATCCCCCGGGCTGCCGATCTCCTCCGCCCCCTATATGAGGCTCTGAAGGGCACAGCCCCCAAACACGCTGTGGACTGGTCTGCAGAGAGGGCCATGGCTTTTAAGGATGTGAAGGCCGCCCTGGCTGATGCGGCGATGCTGGCACACCCTGTGTCTGGAGCGCCCATCGCCATCACGACGGATGCTTTGGACTACGCTGTCGGCGCGGTTTACGAGCAGTGGGTGAGCGGTGGGTGGCAGCCGCTTGCCTTCTTCAGCCGGCAGTTGAACCTGAGAGAGCGCAAATACAGCACCTTTGATCGTGAGCTGCTTGGCCCTTTCTTCGCTGTTAGGCACTTTCGTTTCCTACTGGAGGGCCGTCAGTTCACGGCTTTCGTCGATCACAAACCGCTGGTGTTCGCGATGGCCAAGGTGGTAGAGCTGTGGTCAGCCCGCCAGCAGCGACAGTTGGCCTACATCTCAGAGTTTACCACCAACGTGAGGCTTGTCGCTGGGAAGTCCAACCCGGTCGCTGACTGTCTCTCCCGGGCCATCACTGGTGCCGCCCATTTGGGACTCGACTACAGCCAGATGGCGGCTGACCAGGCCGCCGACCCAGGAGTGCAGGCATGCAGGACCGCCGACACAGGGCTGCAGTTGGAGGATGTGGCTTTCGACGACGCCGGCGCCACGCTCCTGTGCGACGTCTCTACGGGTCAGCCCCGACCAGTCGTTCCGACTGCTTGGAGGTGACGGGTCTTCGACGCAGTCCATGGGCTGTCACCCTGGCAGAAAGCCTTCACAGAGGTTGGTGGCGGCAAAGTTTGTCTGGCATGGACTCAAAAAGGATGTGAGGGACTGGGCTGACACCTGTGTGGAGTGACAACACTCCAAAGTGCTCCGGCATGTCAAAGCGCCCGATACCTTTCACGGTACCTGAGAGGAGGTTCGACCACGTGAATGTGGACCTGGTAGGCCCCCTACCCCCCTCCCGTGGTTTCACATACCTGCTCACCATGGTCGACAGGACCACGCGATGGCCAGAGGCCGTCCCGCTTTCGTCCACGACAGCGCCTGAGGTTGCCCGAGCGTTCATCGGAACCTGGGTCGCCCGCTTTGGCACCCCATCTGACCTCTCCTCGGACAGAGGGCCGCAATTCAATTTTTAGGGGTGAGGCTCCATCGCACCACAGCATAACACCCTCAGGCGAATGGATTGGTCGAGAGGTTCCATCGCTCGATGAAGGCCGCATTGCGGGCTACCCTCACGGACGACCGCTGGGTCGACAAACTGCCTTGGGTCATGCTTGGGCTCAGGACGGCTCCCAAGGAGGACCTCCAGTCCTCATCCGCCGAACTGGTCTACGGACAGCCACTTCGGGTCCCGGGGGATTTCCTTCCCGACGCCACAGCTCCCTGGTCCGCCAGATGCCAACGGACTGCGCTGCAGGAGGAAGCCAGGGCTTTTGCACCGGTCCCCACTTCTCAGCATGGCGGCTCTCAGTCCTATGTCCCCACGGAGCTGCGGTCGGCGGAGTATGCTTTCATCCGTCACGACGCGCACCGCGGTCCCCTGCAGCCACCCTACGACGGCCCATTTCGGGTACGGGACACTGGAGATAAGCACTTTGTGGTGGAGTTTGGCAGCAGGCTGGAGCGGGTTTCTGTGGACCGCCTCAAGCCTGCTCACCTGGACTTAGACCGCCCTGTTGGTCTTGCCCTGCCCCCACGGCGGGGGCGCCCCCCGGCGAGCCGCCCCCTGCTTCCCCAGCCCCTCCCTTTCCCCGGTCCAGCAGAGAGATCCGCCCCCCTCGCCACACTGACTTTTCGTATTAAGGCGAATTCTGGGGGGACGTGTGTAGTGGTTATGGGGCTACATAATTCCCCTTATTGAGCTAGTAGTAACGTTAGTTTACAGCTGCTGTTTCCTCGGTTCGGGTTTAAAGTGACACACTTCCGCTGCTCGGGTTTTTTGTTGTTGTGGTAATGGTGGAAGGAATAAATGGTGCACGTTGTGTAGCCGAAAGATAAAGTTGTCACGACTCCTGCTTGAACTCCTCTACAAGCGCTCCTTTTCATAGTGAAGGAAAGGAAGCTGCCCAGAAAATCTATACAAAGTCTTGTCCACATTGCAAGAATGAAGCTAGCATTTGCCATGCAGTATACCAGTCTAACTGGTTTTCTGCAAAGCAATATCAAAACTGCTCAAGTAGTTTTTAAACATTAGCTGCTAGAGTGACTAGAGTATCTTCATGCCTTATTTGTTCATAATAATTTATTTTTTTATATAAATTCTCTGACTTCGATTTTAGACTGATATTGTATTAGGATGAAATACAGTAAGCATACTGATAACATGCGTTGGCCTAAACTTTTCTTGTCTCTTCCAGCGTTTCTTTGTCGCAGTGTTGCCAGATTGAGCGGTTTTGGGTTGCATTGTGAGGGGAAAAATTGGCTTTGGCAGGTGGACTGAATTTGGGCTGGTTATCCGGTACTTGGGCGAATTTTTACTCCATTTTTGGCTGCTTAGCAGCCACCACCAACGTTACTCCGTCGCGCATTAATGTCATCAGCTCCCAGTTTAGTCGGGCCACTTTCGACTTTTTGGTCCAAGCGGGCTTCTGTACCAAGATAACGACTGTTTGCAAGCGTTTGGTAATCGAAAGGTACGTTTCAAGACAGGTAGAAGTATCTTCTGACTGTCGTTGCCTTTGACACACTGCCTCGTAAACAAATGTCAAGTAATACCTTAAGGGCATGCCTTGTGTACGAACGTATGTACGTGCTTGTTATCGCCACATTTGGCCAGTTTTTACACTTGTTAAAGCAGCACCGGTCAGCTAAAGATAGCCGGCTGCGTTAGCAGCGGAGCAACGTCTATGTAGGCTGTTATCTTAGCAACGGCATAGCCGACACAAAATCACTTAAACGTTATTTCATTGTGTCTTGCACTGAATCATTAATTTAAAAAAAAAACTCTCGTCCTCACAAAACTTATGAGACGAAATGTAGTTATTTGGGGAAGAAAGGTAGCAACTGACAACTTAGCTATCGGTGGTTGACCGGCTTTCAAGTTGTCCTCACCATTGTTAATCAGCCTCTCCTCTCGTCCTCAGATATCGCTGTATTTCTTTCCATCATGGCATCGTCTGCGCTGATCACCGTCCCCACCACCGCCTCCCGTTTCGCTCTGCTTCAGATCGATTCGGACTCGGACACCGACACCTCCGAGGCAGGGAAAACCAATGCTAAAGGCGGACGGGACTCCGGGAAGAACCGGCACGGCAAGGCAGCAGGGAAAGCTACGCAGAACAACGACAAGAAGAAAGACAAGAAAAAGAAAAGGAGAGAGCACCAGCAGAGTGAGGCTAACGAGGTGAGTAGCGTTGTCTGCCAGAAGACGGACATGTCATTACCATCTTCGAAGTGAATTTCACTTTACTTTTGGATTTCTCCTCACTTACCTATTTAATTTGTCCAACGCCATGTATAGACTGTCATTGTCAAAAGCCCACCCCCTCCCCCCATTTTTTGCACATGTAAACAGATATTGGTATTTACTGATACTGTGTAAAATTGATTATTGGGATATTTTCCATATCATCCAGCACGATGTGGCATGTTGATTTAAATGACATTTCTGTCAGCGAAATTAGTTAAGACTTTGCAAGGTTCTGTCCTGACCACTTCATGTTACATCTACCTAATGGAGCTGTTGATTCTGGAGAGTGAATATACAGTTGTCCATGTGTATGCATGTAAACAGCATTGTGGCCAGAATAGTAATTGTCAGTTGTTTCCACTAACGTTTGTCTTATTTGTCCATCAGTTACGAAATCTGGCCTTCAAGAAGATCCCTCAGAAGTCCTCTGTCCCACCTCCCGTTACGACGCTTCAGGGAATTGCCAATGAGCTCCTCCATCCTGTAGCAGTAGACCATGCTATACCTTCTGAAGGATGGCAGCAATGGAAGCAGAGGGATGAGCAGGTACAAGGATAGACATTCTCTGATCGCAAGAAGTAGTTTGGATGAGAGAATCATGTTCTGTTGACCATCTCAAAGGTTAAGAAAAGAGTATGTGATGGCCATAGTGTTATCAATATAAAAATTGATATGATTAGTTTCCTGTAAAAGTTTGTATTCCTGGTATTTTTTTCTTACTATTGTCTACTTTTTTATTTAACCTTCTTTTAATCGTACCTATTTTGTAAGCTTGTTATGAGAAAGATGCTGTAGAGAAACCTTTACTGTCAGCAGAAGTGTTGGAAAGAAAAGTGAACGATGAGTGATATTGTTTACTCCCACAACATATACAATGGAAGTGCCCTTGAGGAAGGAACTTAACCTCCAACTGCTCCAGTGGAGTTGCTTCCAGGTGCATGTTTAGTTATGAGTGGGAAGGAGGTTGATATTGGAAAACATCACGTCTGCTCAGCTATACTAAGCTTCATAATTTTTCAAATTGAAGGACATGTAGGTCAGGTGAATCGGCATTACTAAATTGTCCCTAGGTATGAATGTGTGTGTGGGCCCTGTGTGATGGCCTGGCGGCCTGTCCAGGGTATCTCCCGGCCTGCCGCCCAATGACTGCTGGGTTAGGCTCCAGCATCCCCGCGACGCTGAGAGTAGGATAAGCAGTGTGGATAATGGATGGTTTAAAAAAAAAGCATCACTGCAGGACCTCTCATAATGCCTCCTCTTTCCTCTGGAAATTTGTCAGAGGTTTATTGTGTGTGTGTGTGTGTGTGTGTGTGTGTGTGTGTGTGCGCGTGCGTGCGTGCGTGCATGTGTTGGTGGGAGATATTCAGTTATAACAAATGTCAGAAAAGAGCAGGTGAATGTAAGATAGTACAATAGTATTGATCCCCTGAATTCTAACATTTGAATGTCTATCTTGATGTACCATCTAACTGTCTGAAGTGTTGTCCTTCCTTGTCTGTGTATTACTCTCATCCTCCATAGATAACCAGTGAGCTGTATGAGGCAGACTTAGAGAAGGCCTTGATCCTCAGCAAACTAGAGTATGAACAACAGAAGCAGGTATGTCACTTACATATACACATGTACTTGCATACATGCTACCTTGCTGTTTTTGATACTTCTCATTTGGAGGGTACAGTATTCACAGACAGATCTATCACAAAACATTGATAGTGATGCTCTGTTCCCACACGGCTTGTCACGTTGGTTCCATTTTTAACGTTATTGCTGCATTTCAATACTGTTGAAACAATCTTTCTGGCTTTCGCCACTAGAGGGGGTCAATATAATTGAAGATGGCTGTCTTTTTTTTCTTTTTTTTTTTAAGGAGAACAAATTGAACTGAACAATTAGTTGAAAGGCTCTATGATATTTTTTAACATTTTAACATCCCCACATCCCATTTACCTACATCCTGCTCCCCTCTATCTACTCCTACCCCGTCCTGCAGGCCTGTTCTCGGAACAGAATTAAACCACATTACAGTAGGTTAAATATAAACATGAAAAAGGAAACAAAGAAAAAAAAATAGATAAGTAAAAATAAATAAATAAATAAATACAAAATAAAAAAGTGAGTAAATAAATGAAAGAATAACTACTGTACTAGCATCTGAGCCATTTTAATGTTCTTCAATGGTATGCCACCCTTGTTACGTACTGACAACTTGGCAGTAAGTTAAACACCTTCCGTTCATCAAAACTCTGGAGACAGAATCCGTTGTTCGCAGGTTTATTGATTTGCAAAATGGTGAAACTGAGAAGATAAAAACAAAATAAAACAAAAATATGCTTACTGTGAATACCCCATAAATACACTGCAAACACACCTCTATTATGAGTTAAATGACCCCTTTTCAACTCTTACTTGTTTACATTGCATATTTAATAAATGATTGATCAAATGACCCGTAACGGTCTTATTTTAATACGGTGTCAATCATTGTGTTTTACTATAACTCCTATTGACTATAAACATAACATTTGTTGTACATGGAATCAACCAAAAATAGCTTGGTAGCCTTTTTACATCAAAATACACAAAACGTTTATTTACATCCCAACGATGCTATGAATGGCATAAGATGTGTGCAGACGTTTGCTGATGGAAAAAGTTATCCTAAAAAAGTAGCCATAATTTTGCAATGCATTTCACTTCTTGACTAAAGTCACATGGGAGGCTAACTTCCTGTGTTTCTTAAAGGAACCACTACCTGTCGAAGAAAACAATTGAAATGACTTAGAAAAATGTGATTCACTAAACTACCGTAACAGAACACTCCCCGTCTGGCGTGATTAACTGCCACAACCCAACAGTCCCTAACACAGTTATTATAGCTCCTTCTCAGGAGTGACGAGCCAGACTGTCTCAGTAATGGGCTGCAGGAACACTTTAGTCCCATCCTTCCTAGAGACCTTGATCTCTACCTTGCATATTCTGTTGTCTTTGCTGGGGAAGATTTGAGTAATCAGTTTCAAAGGCCATTCATTCCTCTTAAGTTGGTCGTCCTTGAGAAGCACAATGCTTCCAGGCTGAAGGTCAGGCTGGGAAGACTGCCACTCCTGCATGATTGTTCTGGAACACCTTCTCCATGAAGGTGAGATAATGGTGTTTCATTCATCACTGGCTTCCCCTCAAGATTGCATCTCAGTGATGCTAGTCAATTCAAGGCCTGGGCTTTGTTGTCAGGGAGACGACACCTTGGTATCCTGAACGACAGCAGAGCTACCCAGCTGTTGTCCTCATCCTTCTTTAAGCCTTGTTCCATTATTTGCAGGAATGAGATGTCTTCGATGGATGGAGCCACTTTATCATCCTTTATCTGCTGAAATACTGTGGAGCCTAACTGTTCAGCTTTTTCATTGCAGGTAAGTTTCTCTGTAGAGCGCACCCTAGGATGATCGGGACACTGAAAATGGCTGTATCTCTCCTTCACATGGAAGATGTTTGGGCAGGGCTCAAAGATGGAGGGGTGTTCCCGTTCTGTAGTGCTGGTATTGCATGTATTCACTGTGGCGGGCTTGTGATTGCCTCCCAAGCAGACGTTACCAACTACCACCCATCCCAGGTTGAGTTTCTGGGCATAGGGAGCATCATGAGGGCCATTCACCTGCCTGCACACTTTATGGACTGTAATTATGTCTCGCCCAAGGAGAAGCATGATGAGAGCATTTGGTTCGAGCTCTGGGATGAGGTGAGCCACTGACTTCAGGTGAGGGTGGTTAGATGCAGCGTTGGGTGTCGGAATCTCCAATCTGTTGTTAGGGATGTCATTGCATTCCAAGAGGCTTGGCAGGGGAAGACAGACTTTTCTATCCACTGATTCAATCTGGTAGCCTAAGGCTCTTCTCCCCATGGTCTCTGTTACTCCAGAGCAAGTCTGGAGAGAATATGGAAAGGTGGGGCCTTGGACATTGAAGGCATCAAAGAACTCAGAACGAGCTAAGGATCTTTTGCCATGCTTGTTGAGGATTGCGTAGACCTTCATTGCTCTATCATGATGGCCAGCAGGGTAGATCTTAACGAGGCAGCTCTTAGAGCACGATCTGTCACTCTGATCGCCACTACAGACTTCGGTGCAGCGAGTTGTGACTTCTAAAGATGGTGTAAGGTCTTGCTCCCCGCCATGCTCCATAGAGAGGCATGGCTGCTGGGTCCACAGTGCTTGTCCGTGGTGGAAGGCAGCGATATGCTTCTCACTCTCACACTCAAGACATGTTGTGGACTTACAGTTCTTAGCCATTTGTTGTGTAAAAGTGCATCATTTAAAGCACATTCCATTCTCCTTCAGGAATGCTTTGCATTCCTCTAAAGGCTTCACATGGAAAGCCCAGCACTTACTGAGTAGATGGGGCTTTTTATGAATGGGGCACTGTCTATTAGTATCATCAGCTTTAAGATCATCTCTGTCTGAGGCAAGAGGAGCTGTAGGAAATAAATACGTTTTGTGGACTGAGATTTCGTTCTGTCTGCTTAGTCTCCATGGAGTCTTGTCTGCTTTTGGAGGAGCATCCGCTTAGCCCCTTGGATCGGTCCTTATTTTAGCCTGTTCTCCGATGAAGTCAACAAAAACTTCAAAGGGGGGGGAATGAGACATGGTGCTGTTGTTTGTAGCTGGATCCGTGATACAGCCACTTCTCTTGTAGGCGGAAGGGCAACTTTTGGACTAAAGGATTTATTCCCTGTGATGTATTGAGGTATTGAAGGCCTGGAATCTCCATCTGCCTTAGCTGCCTCCAGTTCCATGAGGGGATCACTTAACTCGTGGAGTTTTGAATAATGTCTGTTGGAGATTTTTGGGAGGCTATCGATATGTCGGACAAGTGCATCTTCAATTATTTTGGAAGCCCCGTAAAATGCATCCAGTCTATCCCATATCATCCTGAGTCCTCTATCTAGGAAGTTAACATGGACTGCCCTGATCCGTTTGGCCTGCTCATCTGACTCTTTCCCCAGCCACTTGACAAGCAAATCCATCTCCTCACTGGATGTCAAATCTAGGCCACTGACCACATTCCGAAAGGACCGTTTCCAGGCTCTGTAGCTATGTGGTTGGTCACTGAAATGGATCAAACATGTGGTGACCAGCTCACGGCGAGCAAAATATCTGATGAAATCAGTCATGCTAGATTGGTCATGGTGAGAGTAGTGAGGCGTGTGACTGGGCACAAAAGAACATGGGGGACTGTGGTCTCAGGATCTTGCTGTGTATCTGCAATGATAATCTTGCATGTTTCTCGAGTAGAGAGGCATATCTGCACCGAGCTGTGGCTGCTGAGCTGTTGCTCTGTTTGGTGCTGTGGAGCAAAGTTCAGCGTCGGCTTGGCTACTCTCTGCCTTGAGGTGTGGGTTTTGGATAGAAAATGCTGGCACTGGCTCTGTGTGTAGCCGCCTGATCTCATCTTGAGAGGGTAGATGCAGTGCTGGTGCTAACTCTATTTTATTTTGCTGTTTGGCCTGTTCAGCGACGTATTCTCTGGTACGCTCTATGGGGTCAAGGGGGGGTTGCTTCGAGTTGAAGCTTGCAGCTACTTCAATCATTGCCTTCAATGGCTGCCTCTAAGGCTTCTGCTTCAGCCACAGCTGTGGCCATTTCTCTCTCCAACGCCAACATATCCATTGTTGCCTCTAGTTGTGCTTTTTCTACTATTAGCGCCATTTCTTTCTTTGCATAAGGTAGGCGGGCCTTGGCTGCTTCCGCTTTAGCACGAGCCATGGTGGCAGCAGCCCCAGTGGAAGAATCACTTGAGCATTTAGAAGAATGTGAAGCACAGGATCTAGTATTTAGTGTGGGATCTTTCTTTCCCATCGTCTGTGTCTAGCGTATACTGCGTTATCTTCTGCACTGAAGCCATTGTTTCACTATGCCGCCCTTGTTATGTGCTGACAACTTGGCAGTAAGTTAAACACCTTCCGTTCATCAAAACTCTGGAGACAGAATCTGTTGTCCGCAGGTTTATTGATTTGCAAAATGGTGAAACTGAGAACAGAGACAAACAAAACAAAACTATGCTTACTGTAAATACCCCGTAAATACACTGCAAACACGCTTCTATTATGAGTTAAATTACATGTTTACATTGCATATTA